>NW_022315638.1:0-7899 GCF_002776525.5 Piliocolobus tephrosceles
AGTGAACTAGAATGTTGATATAAATAATTATGCCTACATTTACTCATTTACTGTAATAGTACCCACTTCATATTGTGTTTTGTGGAAAAAATGTTAATACAGACAAACCATTTATAATTTCTCTGTTTTATATTCAGTGATTCAGAAATATTAATTTTGCAATTATGGTTACTTCGTTATGATTACTAATACTACTAATTACCCAACATGTGCAAGTCACTTGAGATATCATTCTTCATTTGACAGAACCAGATTGTTCAGCACATCAAGATTACATTCTCTTGAAGAGTCGTGGATGACAGATATATATTGTGGACTTGAATAAAATTAAACATATAAGCTTTGCCAGTAAGATGGCAAGTTGCACATGTGCCCTAGAATTTAAAGTATAATAATAATAATAAATGAAAGCAATTCTAAAATTCTACTGTAAGTGATGCAGATCTTAAATATTCTGACTTAAAAGAATAACTCAGTGATATAAATGTGTACCCTAATAATATTTGCAGCCAAACCCAGTGTTCACTTGATTTTACTCAAGAATGTAACTCATTCTATGCTGAGATACCAGAGTTTTACATCTTAGAACAGAAACTTGCCCTATTAGAGAAGGTGTTTTCAGTCTTATGACGAGCAACTCAGTACAGTTTCCTGGTGGAACTTGTGTCTAGACACCAAAGCTCCCTACAGAAAAGCATGAAGAAAATGAACGATGCATGTATTATAAATAACAAATAATTTCTATCACTCGTATCTGTATAGTAGTAAACTTAGTTTATAATAATGAAAGAATTCTACTTAGAAGATGATATTCTTTACAAAGGAATACAAGACCCTCATACATTTTAAATTGAAATCATACTTTTAAGACATATGTAGAAAGTAAGCATTCTTTAATACATTACTAAGTAATCTCTTAAGATTTTTGTCTACATAAAACTGAGAATTTATTCCATGGTTTAAATACAATATCTATGTTGAATGCAAATTGTATGTGCTTTATAACTTTTGAAGGAGACAAAAGCTGAGGTAAGACTAATGAAAATTCTGTGCCACCTTACCCTACTATTGAAAGATTTCCCTATTTATATTAAGGGAAAGTGATAGTGTCAATAGGAGGTGGAAGACAGGGGGAGGTGTAGAAGGACAAGGAAAAGGATGACTAGTAGTAAATAGTGATAATTACTAATAGTAGCTGTTGTTATTAACTTGCAGAAAGATTTGAATGCAAATCAATCGTTGTAAAATTGGCTCTCTAATTATTTATTATGTAGAATAATTGTTAACCAAAGTTGTTTTCTTTTCAATTAAATATTACATTCTCAGAATATATGTGTATATTTTAAGAGAAAAAGACATTTGGCAAAATGTTTCTAGTGATTTAAAAATGCACATAACCATTGGTTTCATAATATAGTCTCATGTAATCATACTGAGATAAAATAAGTCAAGATGTGAATATTTAATATTTATGGAAAACATTCATAAAATTAACATTGGAAGTAATCCAACATCTTAAATGAAGGAATGATTAAACACTTATACTATATGCATACTATGGCCTTACAATAATTTTATCAATCAAATATTCAATTACACTGTGAGCAAAAATGCAAGTAAAGTGAGGTAGAAAATGGTAAATATAACAAGATGACAAGCTTTTTGCAGGAGGAAAATGTATACACAGTAAGATTAAAACTTTCTAAATAAATGGTATGTGTGTACATGTGTAAATAGAATAAAAGCCATGATGAGAACATACATATTTTACATTGGTAATATCTCTAGATAGAAATTTTAGAAATATTTCCTTTCCTTTTTTTAACTTTTCATACTTTTATTAAATTAATTACATTGCTTTTGTATTATTTTTATGAAGTTGTCACAGAGTGGGAAACAACCAGTCCACATCAGTGATGAATCAGTAAACAGAGTTTAGATTACTTCAACACTGAGTGGATGAAGAAGGCTCCGGGCACTAAGCCAGTGGGAGTAAACACTAAACATGTGTTACATTAAACGTGGCAACAGGTAACTGCAATCACACAAAATGCCTAGATGCCCTTGTGTCATCTGGAATAGTAGTACAATGACTCTCACATGAACATTGATGTCTTAAGGTTAAAAATCATATTTGAAAAAATATACAGCAATATATGGTCTTCACAGTCAATATTTGGATTTTTTTTCTTTGTTTTATAACCAACAGTTTTAAAAAAGTTTTACCCTAATGATTAAATCTGAAAAATTAATAAATGTAAATATTGGCATAGATTGGAGAAAGCAAATCAGAATAAATGTCAATCAAGTTTAGCCAAGCACATCTTCACCAGGAAGTGTAGTGTGAGTGAGCTACTCATGAGGGTGACAGATCTCCCCTGCAGAAAGCCCTGGTGGCCTCTCCCATTGTGGTACAAGTGCTACTGCCTCCAAGACACAGCAAAGAGATGATGGGAGTTCCTGACATGCAGTTATAAATAGCACATCAATTTAACAGTGTGATTTCGGGGAAAAGTTCTTCCACCTAAAGAATAACCTGAAAAATATGATCATTCAACCATCTAACTGTATACTGTACAATTCTGTATTATAAACGAGACTCTCAGGACTAATTCATAGAAATTCCAAACCACAACTGGACTCCAGAATGTCGGTGATTCTTCACCACCTTTTACAGTTACTCTTTTTCTTTGTTGAAAAAAGACTGGAAACCTCTGACAAAATTTAAGTGAAGTGTAAAGGATTACAGAGGAAGATAAATGTAGACATAAAATCATCCAAAATGTGAGTAACTTTTCCTCGGGGCTTACAGTTAGGGAAGCAAACCATTGATGGCTTCAAACCAAAACAATTCTATAGAAAACCTGCCTGAAATAAAGATATGTGATTTAGTAGGATGACTATATAGAAATAAAGCCAAGTAGTGCCACTTTCCAAGAACCTATATTGGTAACTGTAATATTATAAGTGAAGAGTCTGGGTATAATATTTTATAACATTATCTCTCTGACTACTATGAAATAGCTCCATTTCATTTCTCCCTTACATGCACACACACACACAAACATGCACAAACACACACATTTACATCAATACCCTTAGTAGAAGCCAGCTGTCTCATATTATACATCTTCTTCATAAGAAACTGAGTGATTGAGTCAGTTAAAATACATAATTTCTGCCAATCATTCCTGATAATACTTGATTTTCTCTCTTTAGTAATTTGTACCAATTATTTCAGTAGTGCCTGCTATGTTGTTACCCTTTTGTGATGAAAAAAATTCTTTGTCACAGGAAATTGAAGAGTTTATCCCGAGCTCTGGAGAAAATGGTGTTGTGGTGTTTTCTCTGGGGTCAATGGTCTTTAACGTGACAGAAGATAGGGCCAATGTAATCTCCTCAGGCCTTGCCAAGATTCCACAGAGGATAGATAAAGTTCCTTACTGGTATGGAAAACTACTAAAAGAGGCTGTGAAAGTCTGTAAATAATTCAATTATAGAAATTTCCTGCCTGGAAATGTAGCTCTTGGGAATGCACTAATTATCAGATAGTAGTTCAAAATCAGAAATATACATGGAAAAGGCTAAAATAATACAAAGGATGTACTCATGGATAATAAATTTGGCACTAATAGTGTGATCAGGAATAAATATATTAAGAGATATAGATAAAGTTTTGATATTATCATGATATTGGGATCACATAAGAGATATCACCAAATTCTTTCCCTGTCATTTGATCCTTATGTTTAAGGATTTCTGAGGGCATTGGACACACTACAGATGTTATCAGAAGAAGTTACATTGTAATGAGTAACTTCACTAGCACAATAATAATAGCAGGTATTTCAAAATGTCTAATATGCATCATGCAGTTTAGGCTGGCCATGTAATCCAGCCTCATATACTTCCTCTACATTTTGGAATAGGCCTATCTGAGTGATGCTCAGGGTACTATTCAGAGAAAGAACGGCCTAGGCTGACAGACTTAGTCCAAGTTCCCACCAGCCAGGTAGATTTAGAGAAAGGCTAAAAGCAGCCTCCCTTGCTGGACTGGGCCCAGCCAATGTCTGAAGCAGGAAGATGAAAGAGAAAGGATGGAGATGGATCCTGACCTGAAGGTGGATCCTGTTGCTGTATAAAATGTGGTCCCACAAGGACTCAGCACTAACTATCAGATTAAGAACTCCTCCCAATGGAGGCAGCGGAAGGAAATATAGGAAGGAGTCAAACAGAAGGAAGTCAGGTGGGGGAACAGGTTCAGATGCTCCCTCCATAGAACATAGTAGGAAACATATTTTATTCTGTATAGAATAAAATGGTGACATTTGTGTATTTGTCAATTACTTTTTAGTTCCCTATCTGATATAGTCTTCTTGTAATGACCTATACTAACTTTTTTTTGGCTGAAAACTCAGTTATGTTAATATTGATATAACAAGTAAAAGTTAAACACTGTAAATTATTCTTCAGTTTATGAGGATTTCTTGGGAGTTCCATAATTAGTAACTTAAACATAAAAATGTCTTGGCTATAGTAGAACATGTAAATCACTGTTGTCAAACTTTGTAACTCATTGTCTAAGTGTTAACAATCAGTTGACCAAATTCAGAAAAATACAATTTGAATTTATTCAGCAGCTCTATCTTTATATATGACACCAAAAGCTTCCTCATTTAAATGCTGAAAAAGCAACCAAAATTAGCAATACTGCTAATACTCTGAATTTGTCTCAGAAATTGTCCCTTGAAATTTCTCCTCAAAGTAGTGCTTGATAATTTGTAATTTGAAAGAAGTTATACATACTACCTTTGTAGCATTGATTTATTTCTTACAATTAGCTTATTTTATCAACTTGCTTTTGTCAATCAGAAGACACTAAACTCTAATATAATAACTTATAGAGAAGAAGAATTACATTAACTACTTCCTATGTTACTAAAAAGTGAATAAATTAATATTTAATGTGGAAGATGAAAACTAGTATAAAATACATAAAACAAAAAACAACATATAGGTTCTTAGTAAATTCTTACTGCTTATTCTCACTAGAATTATAATGGCTATTTAAATTTTTTTCATGCGTATAATTTTTTAGAATTTTTTTGTGTTTGAAATTAAATTTATTTTATTTTTAAATTTCATTTTAAGTTCAGGCATATAGGTGCAGGTTTCTTACATAGATAAATTTATGTCATGAGGGTTTGCTTTACAGATTGTTTAATCATCTAGGCATTAAGACCAGTACCCATTAGTTATTTTACCTGATCTCTCTCCTCCTGCCCTCCACCCTCCAATACACTCCAGTGTATGTTGTTCCCTGCTATGTTTCCATGTGTTTTCATCTTTCAGCTTCCACTTAATAGTGAGAACATGTGATATTTGGATTTCTGTTTCTATGCTAGTTTGCTAAGGATAACAGCCTCCAGCTCCATCTATGTCCCTGTAAAATACAAAATCTTGTGGGGTTTCTTATGGCTGCATAATATTCCATGGTGTATATGTACCCCATTCCATTTCCTTTATTCAGTCAATCATTGATGGGCATTAAGATTGATTCCATATCTTTACTATTGTGAATACTACTGCTATTAATAAACATGTGCATGTGCCTTAATAAGAGAATCATTCTTCATCCTTTCCGTATATGCCCACTAATGAGATTGGTGAGTTGAATTGTATTTTAGCCTCTAGGTTTCTGAGGAAGTGCCACATTGTCTTCCACAATGGTTGAACCAACTTACACTCCCACTAACAGAGCATAAGCATTTTTTTTTCTACACAATCTCACTAGCATGTACTACCTTTTGAGTTTATAATAGCCATTATGACTGGTGCAAAATAGCATCTATTGTGATTTTGATTTGCATTTCTCCAATGAGCAGTGATGTTAAGCTTTTTTCATACGATGGTTGGCCACATATGGGTCTTCCTTTGAAAAGCCTAACAATTTTTTTAATATTTGACCTTTTCATTTATAATCTCATTTTTTCCTAGCTATTATTTGGAAAATCCTGATTTCCTTACATACTTAACTAATTATAGAAGTTAAGAAAATAAAATGTTGGCATTCTATTTACATCAGTCTTTGAGTAGTTTTATTACCCAACATCCCCTGAGCTCATTCTTAATATCTTTAGTGTTCTAACATTCTATAACCTTGGAGTTCTACTCATGGAATAAGATATTTTCTTTAGTGTAAGAGGTTCTGTGGATATTTGATGGGAATGGACCACATGCCTTAGGACTCAGTACTCGGGTGTACAAGTGGATACCCCAGATTGACCTTCTTGGTATGACTCTGGAGTACAAATACTGACTATATTAGTAATAGCCCATTAGAGCGTTAATTATTATCATGAAATAAGGTTATTAAAAAAGTGTTATGGAAAACCTTAAAAATAAAATTCAACTTCTTTGTATTTATTTTCCATTCCTATGGGGAAAATAATAAACTATAATTGTTGGCATTTTACGATATACATTCACATTCTTTATGGTCAGAATCAGAGTATTTTTATTTCAGGTGTTATTATGTCTCATAGAATTGCTTACAACTTCATAGATTGTCTCTTTGTCTCCTATTTCTATAACTTTACACCTGTTCTTTCTTTTTATGCAGGTTATTTCAAATGTCACTAAAAATAACAGCTCTTCTGCTATCACCAGCAACTCTGCATTTTCTGTAGGATTAAATTCCTAATCTTAATCATAATGTGATGACACATTTCATGATGAAGTGTGACCTGTCCTTCCTCAATCCTAGCACCACCACCACCCCACTGCCTGCTGCCTTGCACATCTCTCATATCACATTCTGTGACTGCACGTAGGAGAACACATTCTAACATGTTCATCTGTTTTCTTTGTTTCTTTTTTTTTTTTTTTTTGCACATTTTATTTAGATTGCACTTTTTCTTTAGTCCAACTGATAATCTTGTTTAATATTTTTTCAATCTGAAGTCACACACACCATATAGCTTTCACTTACATCTCCAGCAGAAGTAGGCACTCCTTCCTCTGAAGTCTGAAACACAATTTTAATTTAGTTCAAGGTTTTAGCTAGAAAACACTGTCACTTGAGCGTTTAGTTGTTCATTCCTCATTTTATTCCTATGAATAATATTGCTAAAGTTTATCCAATCCTAGGTCATCCAAAAACCAGGGCTCTTTTTACTCATGGTGGATTCAAAGGCATCACAAGTGATCTATCATGAGATCCCTATGGTAGGCATTCCATTGTATGAGGATCAACCTGATAACATTACACAAATGAAGGCCAGGGGAGCAGCTATTAGATTGAACTTCAACACAGTGTCAAGTACAGACTTGCTCAATGCACTGAAGACAGTAATTAGTGACCCTTTGTGAGTGTAACAATATTTTTTTACTAGGTGATATTTATAGATAGCTTATCTTCTCAATAGTAGGTATGAGTTTCATCATTTTTTAAGAGACTAATTTTGAAAGAATTTACATGATGCAACCAATCTGAAATCTTCTTTTATTTTAGAGCAGTTATTTAAAAATTGTGTTTTGAACTCCACACATATAATGGGTATCCAATAGTGAAACAATGTTCTACGCAAAAATAATTTTAAAGTAATATAGTTAATATAAAAAGACAGGTTATTTTTTATTTATTCTTTTTCTTTTTTATACTTTAAGTTCTAGGATACATGTGCAGAACGTGCAGGTTTGCTACATATGTATACATGTGCCATGTTGGTGTGCTGCACCCACTAACTCGGCATTTACATTAGGTATATCTCCTAATGTTATGCCTTCCCCCTCCCTCCTCCCCCTCCCCCTCACCACAATAGACCCCAGTGTGTGATGTTCCCCTTCCTGTGTCCAAGTGATCTCATTGTTCAATTCCCACCTATGAGTGAGAACATG
>NW_022315639.1:0-1224 GCF_002776525.5 Piliocolobus tephrosceles
CAAACTCTGTCAACAAGGCTTGACAGCAAGGGTGTGATCTCCACTCACTGCAAGCTCCGCCTCCCAGGCTCAAACGATTCTCTTCAGCCTCTGGAGTAGCCGGGACTACAGGTGTGCAGTCATCATGCCCAGCTAATTTGTGTGCTTTCAGTAGAGAGGGGATTTCACCAGGTTGCCCAGGCTGGTTCCCTGGGTCCCAATCTCCCAGGCTCAAGCAATCCACCCGCCTCGGCCTCCTAAAGGGCTGGGATTACTAAGCGTGAGCCATCACGCCAGGCCCCTTTTTTTTCTTTTCTTTTTAAGTGATTAATGTGCTTCAGAGTCTCGTAGGCATTAAAAAAAAAAAAAGAACAAGCAAATTCTTTTCCTAAGGGAAAGAAATTTGAAAGGGCCAACACAAATGCACCACACCCTGCACGCCTTCCTTTCAGAACTTCCAGAGGATGAAACAGGGACCTCCTTAGACGTCCCACGGTGCAAGTGGCCAGAGGGGAAGGCGGTGGCAGCCTGAATGAGGTGACCAAGAAATCACATTCCACAAACAGAAATTATCCATGTGCTTTACATCCTCTGTCTCTGAAGAACTGTGCCAGTCTAACAGTTGCTAGAAAACCGCCTTCAAGTGTCATTTCCCATTTCAAGCAAAGAAAACAGTGGTGGGAAATAAGGGGAAAACGTAGCCATGTGTTCTGGGCTATTAAATAACTTATTTTCTGTTATAAACATATAATTTTACATTCTCAGTTTTCTGTGTAATTGATATGCTTCCTAATTAGCAGACATAGCAATAAAAAGTGAATTCCAAGTGTAAGATCAGAGGACCCGTTCACATGGCCTCAGGTTCTGCTACTGTGTTTCAACTTAAGAAAATGATTCTGTGCGTTGGTAACAAGGCCTGAGAGTCTATGTGAGAGTCTGTGTGGCTGTAATCAGGGTACGTCTTGGCTCCGTAGCAGAGGATGTTACACTGTTACATTATCTTCTACAAGAAATCCTGAAAAAATGAAGGCTGAATACACATACACACCCTCCCAAAATAATCCAAATGTCCACCGATATGAAAAACAGATGAATTACGGTTTCCATCATGGAATATTCCTCACCAGTAAAAACAAACTATAGCCACAGGTGCCAACTAGGATAAAGAAAACCTTGTAAACACGCTTTAAGTGAACTGACTAGGCGGAAATCCTCGATTACAGGCATCTGCTCCAAAAGGGTACT
>NW_022315639.1:1234-7799 GCF_002776525.5 Piliocolobus tephrosceles
GACAGTAAAATCCACAAGACACGGAGGGCTTGTCTCACTCATCTTCAAACTCCCAGGGTCACCCTGGCAGGTAAAGGGGACTCAAATATCTTCTGAAGGAAGCAGCTGGTTAGCTGCCAAGTTAAAGGGCCTCTGAACTTCAGAGTTCTGCATAGGAGTCCAGCACACTTTTTTTATGAATGACTCCAACCACGGCAGAAGTGGCCGTGGAACCAGTGCTAACCAATTCAGGGTTTGTTCACTGTTTCTCAGTTCATTATCACAACTCATTCTAACAGAGCAGCTGCGCACAGATCCTCAGATGTCTACACAGAGTGGGACTATGGCGCCAAGTCACGTCAATGTCCTGTTGCAGACTGGGAGACACCGGTCAAACACGGACCCAGGCAGAGCACAGACCTCGCGTTAAATCGGCTTCGTGTAAACAGTACTCCCTGTCAGGCCCTTTCCTATCTGCACAGCTTCTACAAATTCAACTCTCGCACCTGACACCTAAGAATACAGCAGACCCCCATGTGAACCCCCCACTGACTTCCCAAAATGGCCCAGCATGGCCGAGTACAAAAAATTTCAACATAAGGAAACTGGAGGGCATGTGGGGCTTTCTTGAGTCCCTGCTGCCTGATGGGAAGGCCCAATGCTTCACACCCCTAGTGAAGGGCGGGTCTCTTCGGCCCCCCGGCTTTGACCTGGAGCTTAAATCAGCATTAACTAATTTCACTTTCCAGGACCAACTTCAAAGGCCTGTAAAGCCAGAGAAGGGAGAGGAGATGGAACACGCCCTCACCTCAGATCTGCTACAAGCACGCACTTCTCAGACGCGTCCCAAGGTGCACAGCGTGTCCAATACCTGTTTCACATCCACCGACCTGCAGATCTTCTATGTGGCATCCGCCTCCTGGGCACTGGGAACAAGAGGTATAATGGCAAGTCCCCTCTGCAGCAAAGGTGAGGCAAAGGGACCCAACGCAATGGAACTCACCTTTTTCTGACAGTCTCAAAACAGAAGGAAAATTCTGCACAGCCAACTTCCCCTCATGCAGGTTTATTTACCTGTGACTCAGAGGCCATGACAGACAACTTCAGGTTCTTACCGATTCCTATTTTCCCCATCCAGGAAGCCTTTTTTTTTTTTTTTTTTTTATTATTATACTTTAAGTTCTAGGGTACATGTGCATAACATGCAGGTTTGTTACATATGTATATCTGTGCCATGTTGGTGTGCTGCACCCATCAACTCGTCAGCACCCATCAGTTCATCATTTATATCAGGTATAACTCCCAATGCAATCCCTCCCCCCTCGCCCCTCCCCATGATAGGCCCCAGTGTGTGATGTTCCCCTTCCCGAGTCCAAGTGAGCTCATTGTTCAGTTCCCACCTATGAGTGAGAACATGCGGTGTTTGGTTTTCTCTTCTTGTGATAGTTTGCTAAGAATGATGGTTTCCAGCTGCGTCCATGTCCCTACAAAGGACGCAAACTCATCCTTTTTTATGGCTGCATAGTATTCCATGGTGTATATGTGCCACATTTTCTTAATCCAGTCTGTCACTGATGGACATTTGGGTTAATTCCAAGTCTTTACTATTGTGAATAGTGCCTTTGTTTTTAATATCGTACGAACTTGCCATTTTGTAGGCCAAAAACAGCAAATATTGGCAGTTTCTTACGGTTCAACTGAATAAAATATGATCATGGCCTTTTGTGAAACCATGAAGAAAAGATGGATATCTCAATATGTGTTTCCAGACTGGCTTTGTTCCTGAAGCACTAACTCTGTTCACTCAGGATTTTAGACACTGACGAATAAACATCAATATCCCACCAAGAAAACCAAAAGAATGAAATAATTTTGCATCCACCTTGGAGCCTTTTTAGGACAAGGCAGGACACAAACTTTTAAAAAGCTGCAGTTGTCCCTCTGTGTCCACAGGGACATGGATTCCGGAACACGCCCCGAATTGACTCAAATTACGTATCCACAGGACCCCGCGGCCACCCTATGGAACCGCATGTAGGAAACGTCGGCTCTCCACAAAGCCAGGTTTTTTCAGTAAGGGTTTGGTTGGAAAAAAAATTAACATAAGTGGTCCTTGGAAGCTCAAAACCCATGTTGTTCAAGGTCAGCTGCATTTACTACTTGTCTCATATCTGACACCTGAAAGCCATCATTCTTGATACCTTAACGTGACGGTTAACAAACTAAGTGTTCTGATTAGAAAGAGGAAAGAGCTTATTTTTAAGCTGGCAATGAGAGTGGAAGCGGCTATGCTGAACGGAGAACAGACCTAAGCAAGCACCAAGGCTGGGGTGACTGCCCGTGCTCAGACCCGCCAGGGCCTGTTCCTCCATCTCCCTCTGCTGAAAGGGATAACCGCTTCTCCCCCAAGACTAAAGGGCCTTTTTAAAAGGTTCACACGAGAAGTGCTATGAAAAGCTGAAACGTCACGGATAACATTTTTAATAATAAACATTAACGTAAGCATTTAACAAGCCCATTATGATTTAAAAATTTTTTAAAAAGGTATTAAGTATTAAGTTCCTGGGCGCGGTGGCTCATGGCCGTTTGGGTGGCCGAGGTGGGTGCATCACCTGAGGTCAAGAGTTTAAGACCAGCCTTGTTGGGGTCCGCGTGTTTCCTGAACAAAGGAATGAACACACAAGACAAGACAAACGTGGCGGCCGCCCCGAACGACACACTCTGCTTTATTTTATACTGTCCTTTGTGAAATGTTAGCAAGTCGCCAAACACATTGTTGTTTCTCTGATCTTTCCCTGACTTTCTGAATTTCCAAGATGTTTACATATAAACAAGCCCCCAGGGTCTGCTATTTGCAACTGAGGCCAGTCTTGTAGGCTCCTTTGTCCTCCCTGTTTGCAGAGGAGGAATGCCCAGCTTCTTTTGCAAGAGCGGGACTATAATGTTAATGGGGGAATGGCCTGCTGAGTTGTAAAAGCAGATAGTCCTCTACACAGCCTGATCAACAAGGTGAAACCCCGTCTCTAACGAAAATATGAAAATTAGCCAGGCACGGCGGCAGATGCCTGTAACCCCAGTTACTTGGGAGGCTGAGGGAGGAGAATCACTTGAACCAAGGAGGGAGAGTTTGCAATGAGCCGAGATGGTGCCATTGCACTTCAGCCTGGGCGTTGAGTGTGAAACTCCATCCCAAAAAGAAAAAAAAGTATCAAGTCTTCCTTCCAATGAACCTATCCTTCAGCCACCGAGGTATCCTATAGCTACTTATTCAGCCATGAGATACACCACAGGAGACATAGGCGAACAGGACACAGCTCTTCCCTGAAAGAAGGCTGCACCCTCAACAGAAGGGAGGCGCACCCTCCGGATGGAATCGGCATAGGGAACAGATGCTGCTGCAGGTGGAACTGGCTACACAGAGCGCCCGCTCAAGTGTCTGAGAAATAAGGAGCGGTTGGTGGCATCACCTTCCGTACCTGAGCTGGGGCGCTGGGGAGCCTGTCATCACCACCACCACCCGGAACAGAGACCCCCAGAAAGAACCACACAACGAGCTGACAAACTCACCGAGGAGATGACCGGGCAATGTGCGTGGAGTGATGCGAGCACGCAGACGTCAGGGCCACACGCGGCGTTGGTTTTGCGCATCGACTTGAGCGTGCCCGGGGTGGCCAGATGGCTGGTTCTGCATTATTTCTGTGTGAGATGCATGTTTGCCTCTGGACCGAGTGGAGACTCATCCTCGCCGGTGTAGGGGGCACCACCCTATCCACCCAGGGCTCGAGTAAAACAGCAAGGCGGGGAAGACTGGGCTCACTCCACCTGTCTGGCTGTGGGCCAGTGACATCCGTCTTCTGCCGCCCGTGCTCCTGGGCCTCAGCTCCTCAGACCCGGGTGGGATCCGCACCCTCCGCTTCTCAAGTCTTCACACCACACCCTCCCAGGACTCTAGCTTCCAGGCTGTGGGTCCTGCGGCTTCTTGGGCTCCATAGGCCCTGCAGCAAGCCTCCCCTCTGGAGACACACGCACACCCGGCTGGCTGGCTCTCTAGAGAGCCCTGACTAAAACCTGCCCCTAGAAGTGGTCTTCAGAGTTTCTTTCTAGCCCTAAGATCCCAGTGCCCCTCCTACAATTCTAGGCGGAAAGGTGAACGGAGAACAACGGACAGAGGTGTGTGCGAGGACACGCCAGGCAGCAGCGCTGGGCAGGAGGGCACTAACGTTCTCACTAAGCCAATAATCAATGTCGCTTGCCACAAAAATGAGAACAGTAAAGATTTCTTCCAACAGAAATGAGTTTTTTTCATGATTTGCTCTTAATACATATGAAATCATAAAAGTAGGCCTATTAACAATTACATAAGTCTTTAGAGGCCCTTAAACTACTTCTGTCCCTTGTGTTTTTATACAAATTAAGCCTGACGTTAAAGAGAATAACATCACTGGCCACAGCTGGGGCCATGCGAGGACACAGCTTATACCCATGAGGTCCCTGGGTGCCCCGAGTCCTTCCCTTGCTATTTATGGAAATACGGGAGAAACCAGGAGGTCTGAGCATTTACCTGGCTGTGCTCCCAGGGCCCGAAGAAAGCACCCATCTGTCCAGTCTTCCCTCCACCCCACGGTTCCCTCCTACCCGGACTCTTGGGCTGACGCGGCTCATGCACTCAGCAGCGCACTCATTAAACGTTTAGCTTCGCATCAGGAGGGCCTCCTCTGGCCTCCTCTGACCACACTGAACCTGCAGTCAGCACTAGTCTGCAGGACACTCGTGGACAAAGCTGATGGATCCCGGTCTCCAATGAGGAAGGTGCCAGGGAAGGAGTCAGAGAGCCGGGGATGGAGCAGCACTCACCCGGGGAGGCGAAGGCTAGCAGCGGCCACCACCGAGGACCTCCCTTCCCACCCTGAGGGCAGCCCACCCAGGGAGGTTAAGGCCGACACCGGCCACCACTGAGGGCCTCGAGGGCTCTCCCCATCCCGAAGGCAGCTGCGATCACATTTCCCATCGCACCAAGAGACCCCTGTATTGAGCACAAACCTCTCCAACCCTGGAATCAATAAGGAATCATAACACGGACATTCTCTCAATCCAACTGGCCCGCCCACAAAACAGACACGCAAT
This sequence comes from Piliocolobus tephrosceles, assembly GCF_002776525.5. Lineage (NCBI taxonomy): Eukaryota > Metazoa > Chordata > Mammalia > Primates > Cercopithecidae > Piliocolobus > Piliocolobus tephrosceles. The sequence goes on from NW_022315639.1 coordinate 6,338, forward strand.
CATACACATTTCCTGTGGGAAAGTCAGTCAGTCCCTGAGGCCTCACACCAGGGGTCGGGGAGCATCATGGGGAGACGCCCCAGCCTGGCTCCTCCCCCTACAGCTCCTTTTCCCTCTGCCCCCCCGCCCCTCCCCACCCCCTCCTAGGCTCAGAGGCTCCTTCCACAAATTCTTTCCCCTTGATGAAGTCATTCATTCCCAAAATACAAAGCAAAGTCATAGGGGCTCAAAAGAAAATTCACACCGTGGCTCACGTTTAAGATTCTCATATGTTTGAGAATAACCAAGCAAGAATCTTTGGCTTCTGAATGTGGTCTGAAGGCATCTGAGTACAATGCCCGGCACTGGCCCGGAGTGAATCGTGGGTGTCTCGGACATCTTCGTAACTCTACACCAATTATTTTGAAACACACTAGCAGAATAGAACCATGTGAATAGCTACTTCTCAGTTAAAAGTAAGAAAAGACGTGGCCGGGCGCGGTGGCTCAAGCCTGTAATCCCAGCACTTTGGGAGGCCGAGACGGGCGGATCACAAGGTCAGGAGATCGAGACCATCCTGGCTAACACAGTGAAACCCCGTCTCTACTAAAAAATATAAAAAACTAGCCAGGCGAGGTGGTAGTCCCAGCTACCCAGGAGGCTGAGGCAGGAGAATGGCGTGAACCCGGGAGGCGGAGCTTGCAGTGAGCTGAGATCCGGCCACTGCACTCCAGCCTGGGCGACAGAGCGAGACTCTGTCTCAAAAAAAAAAGTAAGAAAAGACTCCAAAAGCTGCCCTCAAGGAATATCCTTCCCACGAGGAGTTTCTGCATTGGGTCTTTCAGGCACAGGCAAGGACGCCCCCGCCCCGCCCAACTCCCTCATCCCTGCGTCATAAAGCAGCAAAGAGGGTGGGGAATAAAGCAAGTGAAGGAGTCAGTCCCACACAAAACGGGCTCCAGAAGCCACAGCCACTCTCCCAGTGTGGGAGCCAAGTTCAGAGACCTGGAGCCCCAGCGTTCCCAGGGAGGAGGGCAGAACAATGCCATTTCCCCCTAGTTTAGGGAGACAGCACCCCATGTCCTTTGGCCTCTATAGGAGACAGACTTCACATAAATGATTTCAATGAATCCACGACACACAGAAAGTGGGCTAAGGGCTAACACACCCATTTAAATGCCCAGCAAAAACACATTAAATGAACACACAGATAAGCAAGGTTGTCCTGTTATCCACGAATTATTCAGAAACAAATCCAGCAAGCAATCTCTTTGCAATCAAAAGACCAATTCGGAGGTGCAGATTAAAAATCAAGATACAACTGAACCCTTAATACACCAAGAACCAAGTTCCATGGAAGTGTAATCACATCACCACCTCCCAGCTGAAGGAAGCAGCACTGGCCACCGACCAGCTGTTCACTCGTGGGTCAGTGAACGAAAGGCAGTGCTGTCCAGGACAATGATGAGATGTTAACCTGAAA
>NW_022315641.1:0-1921 GCF_002776525.5 Piliocolobus tephrosceles
AAATAAAGAGACAAATAAAACTATAGTAAAAGATAATAGTCATAACACACTTAATGAAGAATTATGTGAATTAATTGATAAAAGTGATTGCAACATAGAAGAAATAATAAACACTAATACAACCACACAGTCATTAGAATCAACTACTAAACATGATTATGAAAAGGTGTTAATTGATGCTTCACCTGATGATTTAGATGAAACTACGGAAGAAGAAGAAGAAGAAGAAGAAGAAGAAGAAGAGGAAGAAGGAGAAAAGAAAGAAGGAGAAGAAAAAGAAGAGGAAGAAGAAGATGAAGAAGAAGATGAAGAAGAAGATGAAGAAGAAACTTATCTATTCGAAAGTATACATGATCTTCATAAACAGATTTTTGAAGGTATGTTATAATAAAAAAAAAAATAAATAAATAAATAAATAAACAAAAGTGTTAAATATTGAATGTTGAATGTTATAAATAACAAAACTATTATAATAACGCGAAAAAGCAATATAAAAAACGGTCATTAGTATATTTATTTGATAAAAAATTTAATATTTTTTTTTTTTTTTTTTTCAATTTATTCATTCGTTTATTCATTCATTTATTCATTTGTTTATTCATTCGTTTATTCATTCATTTATTCATTTGTTTATTCATTTGTTTATTTATTCATTTACCCCTTTGTTTATTCATTCATTTATCCACTTATTTACCCACTCATTTATTCACTCATTTATTCACTTTTAACAAAACAGATGATGATATTCGAGAAATTACAAAAGAATCGGATTTGCTAATAATTGAAAATTCACAAGACCCACAAACTTCGAATGAAAATGTTTCACCAACAACTCCACCAACAGATCCACAAACTGATCCACCAACTGCTACACAATTACAAGAAAGTGATGATGATAAAAATGTGGAAAATAAAAACAATGGAATAAACATAATTACCAAAAAACATTTAGATAAAAAATCCGAATATATAAAGATACCATTAACACCAGAAAATAGAGAACAATTAAAAAAAGTGTTACTGTCAATGAAGATGTCATATGAAGAAAAAAATAAAAGATATACACACAAACTTAAATTTACAATTAGATACATCGATAATTTATTTGATGATATTTTAAAAGAAGGAGATCAACAAGGAGAAATTAATGTTACCAAATATCATAGACAATATAATGATTTAAAAAGGGATTACGAATTCCCATTAAATGAGTTAGAATATAATGTAGTAAAAAAGATTTTAGTTGATTGTTTAAAAAAAGAAGATTACAGTTTAAAACAAACTTATTTACCTGATATATTAAAACTTATATTTGAAAATGAAGAAGCTAGAAATGAATTTGATAATTTAATTTATGGCATTTATAGCTATGCAAAAAAAATATTATTATATATCGGGACATGATTTTAACATTTCTATTATATATAAATACTTATTTTCAAATATTTTAAATATGATTAAAAATTAAACAAATAAATTTGTAAGGAGCGTTTTTTTTTTTTTTTTTTTTTTTTTTTTTTTAAGTAACTTTTTTTTTAAATTATTTTTTTATGATTTTTTTTTTTTTTTTTTTCTCTCTCTCTCTCTCTCTATATATATATATATATATTAATACACGTGTGTGTGTGTATTTGCATACATGTGTGCATTGTGTGTGTGTGTGTATCATTGAAATTATATTTATATAATAATATTTTAAATAGTAAAAAAAATATTGTTTTAAAATATTATATAAGCAATCGTAAAGCTTTATATATATTGTAAAAAAGTTGTCAAGTATGTGTTGTTTTTAGATGTAACATAATTACAACCCATTAAATAGATGCATCATAAAAAAGTGCTATATATAAAAATAGATATACACGTACATTTATATTTATTCATTTGTTTATTGATTCATTTATTTATTTATTTATTTATT
>NW_022315643.1:0-5447 GCF_002776525.5 Piliocolobus tephrosceles
AGAAATTGTTCCTGAAGTTAGCAGAAAATGTAGCCCATTCCCTCAATATTAGTTCCTGTTATATACATGAGGGAACCACTATGGTAGACCAACAGCCTTGGGAAACCTGAGAATTAGTATCCACTGATCCAGTTGCTGATATGATCCCAGTCCAGAAGGCCCACACTAGTAACTTTTGGGTTTTAAGAAACTCAACTATTGGGCAGTACTGCATACCTAGAGAAGGACAGAATTTCATCCTCCCTGTGGGAATCTTGCCCCATGTCTTGGGCAAAACTTGTATAACAGAATGGCAAAAACAATCATCTGGTGGGTTTTAAACGACACTGAGAAAAATCAAATTAGTAAATTTCCAAAGTTACAAATTGCGTGGACCCACCCAGAGTCTCATCGGGACTAGATAGTCCCCACTGGACTCTACTTGATATGTAGGCATAGAGGCTATGCCAAGTTACCTGACCAATGAGCAGGTAGTTGTATTATCAGCACCACTAAACCTTCCTTCTTCCTACTGATCATGAAAACAGGTGAGCTTCTGAGCTTCCAGTCTATGATTCCTGAGAAAAGAGGAGCATAGCTATAGGTAATTGGAAAGATGATGAGAGGCCCCTTGAAATAATTATACAGTACTATGGGTCTGCCACTTAAACACAAGTTGACTCATGGGGATACTAAACCCCCATTTACATGTTCAACTGGATCATACAATTACAAACTATCTTATAAATAATCACTAATGAAACCAGCAGAGCTTTGACTGTTTTAACCTGACGGGAAACTCAGGTGAGGAATGCTATCTATCAAAATAGATTTGCCCTAGACTACTTACTAGCAGCTTAAGGAGGGGCCTGTGGAAAATTTAACCTAAGCAATTGCTGTCTGCATATAGATAATCAAGGGCAAGTAGCCAAAAATATAGTCAGAAATATGACAAAGCTGGCACATGTGCCTGTACAGGTTTGGCATTGATTTGATACTGGATCAGTATTTGGAAAATGGTTTCCAGTGCTAGGAAGATTTAAAACTCTCATAATAGGAATAATAATGGTAATAGAAACCTGCCTGTTGCTCCCCTGCTTGCTACCCATGCTCCTTCAAATAACAAGAAGCTTTGTTACTGCTTCGGTGCATCAAAATCCTTCAGCAGAAGCATATTACAAGAACCACTGTCAATCTGTCTTGCAGGAAGACCTAGGTAGTGATGATAAGAGTGAGAACTACCATTAATAAGTGAGAGTCTCAAAGCGGGGGAAGAAAGAAGGTGGTCACTGTTGCCTAGTAACAATTTCCTGGGGCTTGGCAATAAAGAAAACTGGAGTTGTATTAGCAGTGGACTCTCACCTGTTTTCTCTGTGGGACCCAGGGGATTGTCCCATGATCCTATGAGAGGGCAGATATGAGTCAGCCTGAAGAAACGTCAAGTAGGTCCAAAAAAATCTCCAGGATCTGTGAAGCTTGCCTAGATATTGTAGGGATGAGTCTTTTTGAATTTTGCTCCACTGTGATTTCTGGATACAGCCTACCTGTGTTCCCCGGGGTTGCTCTCCCCCAGGTGAAGCTTTCTGCAAAAGCACTCAGCCTCAGAAGCCGCCGGGTTGTGTGTTTCTGTGGGAGTGTTGTGATTGTTGGATGTCTGAGCATGTGTGTGGCATTGTGTGAGTGTGTGTGTGTGTGTGCCTGTAAGTGGAGTCGGCTTAAAGGGATATGGCTAAAGCACCTTAGCATTTCTTTTTGTGAGTATCCCAAACTTATGTTGCTCTGTCTGTGTGTCTCTGCATGGGCTGTGGGGCTCCGTGTTTTTTTGCTTTTTCTATGGATCATGAATATACAGTGAACTGGGAGGTGGGCTCAGACCCACCGGTGTCAAAATCACCACTCCCTGCAAAAACAAAAGCCAATTTTATATAAAGAAGGTGAGATCACCACAGCAAAAAAAGACATCTCCCAGTGTTTTGCTGTTCTGTGACCAATCCAGGGAGAGACACTAGCCATCCTGTTTGCAGGACCCCTTGAATTTACCTAGAATTCAATTCACAGCTGAGCAGGTGCTTCATGTCATGAGGGGTTACTCCCCTATCATCTTGAGATTTCATCTTGTGACATAGAATGTGAGCAGCAACAAGGTCAGAAAGGGGTGAGGATACAATATGGTGAGGGGTGGATGGGGTCAGGAAAGTTCACCTGCAAAAATAAAAAGAATGAAGACAGATGAATCAGAAAGTGTTTTTTACCCATCCCTGCATTTCCTTAATTACACAAGTGATCCACATTGTGGCCTGTGCTCAGCTCGGAGTACTTCAATGGGCAAGGAGCATTTGGAGTGGAAACTGGGGCCATCCTGGCAAACTCCCGATTGAAGATATACCAAGCACAGTCCCAGCAATAAATTGTCTAATCCCTAAGGATACAAAACGATCTGTAGAATTACTCAGACCTGCCTAGACACGGTCGAAATGAGTCTTTTTGAAACTTGCCCAACTGTGATTTCTGGGTACAGCCTGCCTGTGTTTTCCGGTGTTGCTCTCTCCCAGGTGGGGTTTCCTGCAGAACCACACAGCCTCAGGGGCTGCTGGGCTCTGTGTTTCTGTGGGAGAGTTGTGAGTGTTGGATGTCTGTGTGTTTGTATAGTATCAGGTGTTTGTGTCGGTGTGGGTCCCAGGCTGTCAGAGGTATCAACCTGCCTAAGCAGAGAGTAATGGTACAGGAAGAGCAGGCATGGTATGGGGTACAAACTGCCTGTGAAAAACAACTGCGGGACCCTAAAACTCTTGACCTCAGGACCCCTTCAGGTGTCTCAGTGGTTGGGTCCTGCTACAGGAGGATGCATTTTGATAAGTGAGGTGTCCCTAAGGATCCAAAAGAATCTGCAGAATTCCTCATGATGGCCAAGATGTTGTAGGGGTGAGTCTTTTTGAAACTTGCCCCACTGTGATTTTTAGGTACAGCTGATCTGTGTTTTCCAGGGTTACTCTCTCCCAGGTGGGGTTTACTGCAGAATCACACAGGCTCAGGAGCTGCCGGGCTCTGTGTTTCTGTGAGAGTGTTGTGAGAGTTGGATATCTTCATGTGTGTGGTATTCTGTGTTTGTGTGGGTGTGTGTCTGTCCCTTTAAGTGGAGTCTGCTAAAAGGAATGTGGCTAACGCTTTTCAGCACTTCTCTTTTTCTGAATCTCCCAATCTTTTGGTGAGCTATCTGTGTGGCTCTGTTTGGACTATGGGACTCTGTGTTCTTTATTTTTCTGTGGATCATGAACTCACAGTGAACTGTTAGGAGTGCCAAGAAGTGCTGGCTTCCAAATCACCACCGCTGAAAGAAAAGTCTCTCTTCTAGAAGGAAAAGGAGCACACCATATGGAAACAAACAAACAAAAACAAAACCAACCAACCAACCAAACAAATAAACAACCAACCAAACAAATAAAAAACAACCAAACAAATAAAAAACCAACCAACCCAAACTAACCAACCAACCAAACAAATAAACAAAAACTTTTACTAGTGTTTCATTGTCTGGCAACTAAACCAGGGAGAGACATTTGCAGTCCTGTGTGCAGGGTCCCTTGAATTTACCTAAAATCGGTTCCCAGGGGAGAAGGTGTTTCACTTCATGTGGGGGCACTCGTGCATCCTCTTGGAATTTCATTCTGTGACATAGAGTACGAGCAGCAATTAGTTCAGATAGGGTTGAGTGTACAATCTGGTGAGGGGTTACTGGGGTCATGCAACTTCACCTAAAAAAAAAAAAAAAAAATGAAGACAGAAGACACAGAAGGTGCTTCCAACTCCATCCCCACACTGCCTTAATTTCACTAACAGTGCACACCAAGGCCTGGTGCTCAGGTGGAAGTATTCCAACATGTGAGGAACATTTGGCATGCAAAAAGGGGCCACCCTGGCAAACTCCCAATTTGAGAGCTTTCATACCTGGAACCAAATGGCACTGGAAAGGATTGATGCTGTGTGGGGTGTGACCTCCATTCTTGCCTCTTCTTGTCCTGACTTCCATGTTTCTCATTGGCATATGGTTTTCTGGGTCTGGCTCAACGACTTCCACACTAAACATTTCCCAGTTCATGGAAAATGATGCTCATGGGAATTCATTGTGTGAGTGTTTTCTTCCAAACATTGCCATGTTTAATGACTGGGCAACTTTGATACTTTTAAAACTGCAAATTCTCAGTACAGCCACCAACAAAGAAACTCTTGTCCTCCCATTTCTATTAGACGGCTGTGTGATTACTGAAAAATGAGAAGCAGGCAGCCTTGTCTGGATTTTTCCTGGTAATTCAGCCTTTATTTAGTTTCATCAGCATGGCCTTCTCACTGTGGAGGACCTCTTTCATTGAGCTGCCACAGGAATATACTGCCTCTCGCCCCAGATTATTTAGCTGCCAGGAATTTCAGAAGGCAAAAGGGATTTTGAGTAGGCTGGCTGCCCTCCAGGTTGTGGGTCATTGTCTTCTTGAGGTTGCTTGCACTCTACAGGAGGCTTTTGTGTCCTCTGCCAGGAATCATTAAAAATCTTTGGCACCCAGCAAAAGACAGCTGATTCTCTCAGGTGAGGCTTGATTTTGTATTGCTTTCATGTTGAATCTACTGTGCTCCTCAACAGCAAAGCTGAACACACTTTGTAGTCTCGCCATCCCCACAGACATCATGGAGACATTTTCTCAATCTCATCTGGATAAAGGGAGACAGTGAGTTCAAGAGCCAAACCATCTTCTACTGACACCCGCCTCTGGGGTCTCAGGTACTATTCGCTCACGTCCTCCAGTGGGATTTCACAGGCAGCCTTTTTCCTGATACCAGACTGGCTCTGCCTGTACCATTTTTCTCTGCTTAGGTAGGCTGGCCACTCCAACATCCAGTTGCCCGAACATGCCTCAGGAATGCTCATGCACTAGTTTCAGGGCTTCAGGCTTGATTGTGAGTTCTGGCTAGCATCACATTGAATGGCACTACTGCTTAGAGACAGGTCTCTGTGGCTTTGGAGAGGAGACCTCCAAGGAGGTATGTCAATGATGGACTCTCACCTGTCTTCTCTGTGGGATCCACGGGAAAGTCCCGTCATACTAGGAGAGGGCAGATGTGAGACAGCCTGAAGAAATGTCAAGCACAGCTCCAGGAATAAACCCCCAAATCCCTAAATATCAAAAGGATCTTCAGAATTCCTCAGGTCTGCCTAGACAATGTAGAAGTGACTCTTTTTGAAACCTGTCCCACTGCAATTTCTATGTACAACCTGACTGTGTTCCCTGGGGCTGCTCTATTTCAAGTGGGGTTTCCTTCATCATCTTGCAATTTCATCCTGGGAAATAGAGTGTGAGCAACAATAAGGTTAGATAGGGCGAAGAGAGAGTCTGGTGAGTGATGAATGGGGTCCCACAACTTTACCCGCAGAATGAATGAATGAATGAATGAATGAATGAATGAATGAATGAATGAAT
>NW_022315643.1:5457-65486 GCF_002776525.5 Piliocolobus tephrosceles
AATGAATGAATGAATGAATGAATGAATGAATGAATGAATGAATGAATAAATAAATAAATAAATAGCAAGAAAGTGAAGACAGCTGACTCAGAAGGTGTTTCCAGCTTCTTCCTAGCATTCCTTTAATTGCACAAGCAGTCCACACTATGGCCCAGTGTTCAGGTGTGATTAGTCCATCACACAAGGAACATTTGGAGTGCAAATTCGGGCCATCCTGGCAAACTCCCAATTTGAGGACTTTCCTACCAGGAGCCAAATGGACATGTAATGGATAGATGTTGGGTGGGATGTCGTCTCCACACTTACCTCTCCTTTTCCTGATTTCCATGTTTCTCTTTGGCCTAGGGTATTCTGAGTCTGGCTCAATGATGTCCACACTAAATGTATCCCAGTTCATGTAGACTAACCTTCCTGGGCATCCATTGCATGAGTGTATTCTTCTAAACACTGCCACATTTCAATGACTGCAAACCTTTGATACTTTTAAAACAAGAAAACTCTTGTTCTCTCACTCCTATTGGAGGGCTATATGATTCCTGAAGGAAGAGAAGCAGGGAGACATGTATGGCTTTTTCCTCATAATCTAGCCTCTGTTTTATTTCATCTGCACAGCCTAGTCAATGTGAAGGGTCTCTTTCATTGGGCTCTTGCTGGATGGGTCTGCCTCTCACCAAAGATTATTTAGCTCTCAGTGATTTCAGAGAGCAAAAGGGACTTCAGGGAGGATGCTGTGCTCCACATTGTGGGTCTTTGTCTCGTTTTGGGAGGAGAGGATGTTTGCATGTTGCAGGATGCTCTTGTGTCCTCTGACAGAAATCACTGAACATTGTTTCGACTCCAGCACAAGACACCTCTTCCTCTCAGGCAAGCTTTGCTTTTTCTTGGTTTTCATGGAGAATCCACAGCACCTTTCAACAGCACTACTGGACAACATTTTCAGGCTTGCTGTCACCACAGATGGCCTCTGAGACACTATTTCAGCCTCTTCTGCACCCGTGAGAGACCAGTCTGAGGTGTGAGACACTGCTCCACCTTGGACTTGTCTTTGTTGTGGTTTTTGCCTTTCCTAGAGAGTCTTTTCAAGACACTCAAGGATGAAGTGAGGCAGTGAGGTCTACAGTCCGGCCATCTTTCACTGACAGCCGCCTCTGGGGTCTCACGTATGATTCTATCACCCGGAGAACCTTAAACAACACACCAGACCATATTCTAACCCCCAAAAGACCTGATTTTTCCACACAATCACTTTTGGGAATGGAGTGAGAAGAGCAGTTTTCAGCACACACCTCACATTCTCCAAACCCCTACTCCTCCAACTGGACCTGATGACAGAGACGGCCTGAAGGAGCCCTGAGTTCAAGAGTTTTAGGGCCCCTCAGTGGGTTTTCACTGGAAACTTTCTTCCTGATAATGGTACTCTACCTGTACCATTTTCATCTCCTTAGGCAGGCTGACATCTATGACAGTTGGGCACGTGAGCATGCCACGTGAATGCTCATGTACTAGTCTCAGAGCACCAGGCATGACTGCTAATATCACAATGAATGTTACCTTTGCCTAGCAACAACACCCTGCAGTTTGGTGGAGAATGATAAATTCTTGGAAGTGCACTCGCGGTGGACTCTCGTCTCTCTCTTATGTGGGATGCACCTCATGGTCCCACGATCCTAGGTGAGGGCAGATGTGAGCCAGCCTGAAGAAATGCCAAGCAAAGATCCAGGAATAAACCTTGAAATTTCTAAGGAAACACAAGGATCTGCAGGATTCCTCAGGCCTGCCTAGGGGTTTTAGTCTTTTTGAAGACTCTCTGTGATTTCTAGGTACAGCCCGCATGTGTTGCCTGGAGTTGCTCCCTCTCAGGTAGAGCTTCCTGCAGAACAACACAGACTCAGGAGCTGCTGAGCTATGCGTTTCTGTGGGAGTGTTGCAAAAGCTGGATGTCTGTGTGTTTGTGTGTGTGTGCCTATAATTGGAGTGAGTTTAAAGGAATGTGGCTACCACACTTCAGAGCTTCTTCTTTTTTGGGGGGAGGGGGCTTCCAACCTTTTGATTGTCTTTCTATGTGGCTCTGCATGGGTTGCAGGGCGCCGAGTTCTTCATTTTTCTGTGGTTCATGATCCACCATGAATTGGAAAGGGGGATGAGACCTACTGGTGTCCAAATCACCTCTGCATGAAAAAAAAAAAAAAAAAAAAAAGCCACTGTTCTAGAAAGAAGAGGATCGCACCACACCATAAAACAGACATCTCCCAGTGTTTCATTGTCCTGTGGTCAACCTAAGGAGAGGCACTAAGAATCCTGTCTGTAGGACCCCTTGAATTTACCTCCTAGATTGGTTCTTAGTTGAACAAGTGCTTCAGATCATGAGGGTGCACTCCTCCATTTTCTTGGGATTTCATCCTGGGACGTATAGCATGTGAGCAGGAGTAAGGTCAGATGTGGTGAGGTTACAATCTGGGGAGGGGTGCATGAGGTCTGACAACTTCACCTGCAAATAAAAAATGAAGAGAAAAGACACATAAGATGCTTCCAACTCTATCCTCACATTCCCTTAATTGCACAAGCAGTCCACACTATGACAAATTGTTCAGGTGAGAGTACTCCAACAAGGAACATTTGGAGTGCAAATTGAGATCATCCTAGAAAACTCCAGAATTGAGGGCTTTCATACCCCGAGCCAAATGGGAGTGGAATGAATTGATGGTGGATGGGACGTGGCCTTCACACTTGCTCTTTTTTTCCTGGATTTACATGTTCCTCATCAGTCTGGGTTTCCTGGGTCTGGCTCAATGACTTCCACACTAAACATTTTCCAGTTCACAGAGAATCACCCTTATGAAAACCCAATGCATGAGTGTCTCCCTCTAAACTCTGAAATGTTTTAATAACTGGGCAGCTTTGATACTTTTAAAACTATAAAATTCTGTTACAGCTGCCAACCACAGAGACACTGTCTCAACCCCATCTGCACTTCTGAGAGGTCAGTCCTGGGTGTGAGAACACTGCTTTACCTTGGACTTGAAAGGACTTGCCTTTCTTGTAGTTCCTGCCTTTCCCAGAGAGCCCTTGGGAGGCCCAGGATTAAGGAAGGCAATGAGGTCAAGAGCCTGGCCATCTTTTGCTGACACCCACTTTTGGGGTCTCAGGTGTGACTCTGTCACCCAAAGAACCCTCAACAACACAGCAGACTACATTATAATCCCTATGGGACCCAATTCTTGCACACAGTCTCTTTCAGGAATGGAGTCAGAAGCGTAGTTTCCAATGACCACCTCACAGTCTCAAAATGTCTCCTTTCCCAGAGGGACATGACCACAGAGATAGCCCAAAGTGGCCCTGAGTTTGAGACTTTTAAACTCCCACTGTGAGTATTTGCTGGCAGCTTTTTCCCAATCCTAGGCCAGCTCTGTCATGGGCCCCCAAGCCTGTCAAACAAATGCAGATGTCCGAGACCCAGGGCACCAAGCCTGATTGTGAGCTCTGGCTAGTCAGAATGAATGTCACTGTTGCCTAGTGACAAGTTCCTATTGCATGGGGGAGAAGCAGATCTCTGTGGTGGTGCATCAGCCATGTACTCTCACCCTCTTGGGCTACACGGGATAGTCCCATGATCCTATGAGAGTGGAAAGACACAAGCCATCCTAAAGAAATGTCAAGCAGAGCCGCAGGAATAACCCATAAAATTCCTAAGGATCCAAAATTATCTGCAGGGTTCTTCAGGCCAGCCTGGATGTTGTAGGAGTGAGTCTTCTTGAAATAGACCTACTGTAATTTTTAGGTACAGCCCACCTGTGTTCCCTGGGGTTGTTCTTTTTTGGGTGGGACTTCCTGAAGAATCACATAGTCTGAGGAGCTGCCAGGCTGTGTGTTTTTCTGGTAGTGTTGTGACTATTGGATGTCTGCGTGTGTGTGTCACATTGTGTGTTTTTCTGTGTGTCTGTGTGTGTGTGTGTGTGTGTGTGTGTGTGTGTGTGTGTGTGTGTTCTTATAACTGGAGACTGCTTAAAGGATTGTGGCTAATGCACATCAGCGCTTCTTTTTGTTGAGACTTCCAATTTGTTGTTGTCTGTGTGGTCTGTCTGTATGGCTCTGCTTGAGCTGCTAGGCTCTGTTTCCTTTATTTTTCTATGGATCATGAATCCACAGTAAATTGGGAGATGGGCTGAGATCTACCGGCATCCAAATCATGGACCCCTGTACAAAAAGCCCCTTTTCCAGAAAAAGGAGAAGCACACCACATACACACACAAATAGAATATCCAAGTGTTTCATAATCCTGTGGCCAAACCAGGGAAAGACACTAGTAGTCTTGTCCACAGGGCCCCTTGAACTTACCTAGAATTCTGTTTTCAGCTGAGCAGGTGTTTCACATAAGGAGGGGGCACTCCTCCATCACCTTGGGATTTCACTCTGGGATAAAGAGTGTGAGCAGCAATAAGGTCAGATAGGGGAGAGGATACAATCTGGTGAGGGGTGGATGGGGTCCTGCAACTTCACCTGCAAAATAATTAAGACAGATGACACAGAAGGCACTTTGACCTCCATCCCCACATTCTCTAAATTGCAAAAGCTACCCACACCATGGCACAATGTTCAGGTTGTAGTACTCCAACATGCAAAGAACATTTGAAGCGCCAACTGTGGCCATTCTGTCAAACTCCCTATTTGAGGGCTTTCATACCCAGATCCAAAGGGGAGTGGAATGGATTGATGGGATATGGCCTCCACACCTGACTCTTCTTTTCCTGATTTCCATGTTCCTCATGGGCCTAGAGTTTCCTGGGTCTGGATCACTGATTTCCATATTAAACAATTCCTAGTTCATGGGCAATGACCCTCATGGGAATCAGTTGTGTGAGTGTTTCCTTCTAAACACTGCCTCGTTTTAAAGGCTGGGCAGCTTTGATATTTTAAAACCAAAAATTCCTGATAGAGCTGCCAATAAGAAAATCCTTGTTTTTCCACTTCTTTTGGAGGGCTACATGCTTCCTGTAGGATGAGAAAGAGGGAGGTGTTTCTGGCATTTCCCTGATAATCTAGCCTTTGCTTCATTTCATCTGCATCACCTCCTCATTGTGGAAGATCTCTTTCATTGGGCTGTTTTTGGATGTGACTGCCTCTGGCCACAGATTATTTAGATACCAACCAGGGATTTCAGACAGCAAAAGGGACTTTGAGTGGTCTGGCTGCATTCCAGGTTGTGGGTCATTGTCTTGTTGCAGGGGCCAAGGATGTTTGCACTTTGCAAGATGCTTTTGGGTTCTCTGACAGGAATCGTTGAACATTGCTTGGACTCCAGCACATGTCAGTTCATTTTATCAGGTGAGCCTTGATTTTCCTTTGATTTCATGGGTAATTCACACTGCCTCTTTACAGCTCTATTGGATACTCTTTTCTGGCTTGCCAACAACACACATGGCCTCTGAGACACTGTCTCAACCTCATCTTCACCCATGAGAGTCCAGTCTGAGGTGTGAGAACACTGTTCCAAATTGGATTTGCCTTTGTCCTGGTTACAGGCTTTCCCAGGGAGCCCCTCCATGGCCCAGAAAGAAGGGGGGCACTGAAGTCAAGAACCAGACTATCATTCTCTGACACCCACTTCTGGGGTGTCAGGTATGATTCTATCACCCAAAGAACCCTCAACAACACTCCAGACTATATTTCAATGCCACGGGAACCAATTGTTGCACACAGATTCTTTTGGGAATGGAGTCCGAAGAGCAATTTCCAGTGACCACCTCAGAGTCTCAAAATGCCTCCACCTTTAGTGGGACCCAACCAGCAAGATAGCCTGAAGGGGCCCTGAGTTTCAGGGTCCCACAGTGGGTTTTCATAGGAGATATATACGTATATGTATATTTTGATACCAGGCTGGCTCTGCCTGTCCCATTATTGTCTTCTTAGGCAGGCTGATAGCTCTGACAGCCAGGCGCCTCACAAATGTACATGCGCTAGTCTCAGGGCATTAGGCCTGACTGTGAGCTCAATCTAGCAGCACAATAAATGTCTCCATTGCCTAGTGACAAGTCCCTGTGGCTTGGCAGAGAAGGCGACCTCTGTGGAAATGCTTCCATGATGAACTCTTGCCTATCTTCCCTGTGGTATCCACAGGACTGTCTCATGATACTAGGAGAAGACAGACATGAGCCATCCTGAAGAAACATCAAGTACAGCCCCAGGAATAAACCACAAATCCCTAAAAATCCAAAAGGATCTGCAGAATTCCTCAGGAC
This sequence comes from Piliocolobus tephrosceles, assembly GCF_002776525.5. NCBI lineage: Eukaryota > Metazoa > Chordata > Mammalia > Primates > Cercopithecidae > Piliocolobus > Piliocolobus tephrosceles. The sequence goes on from NW_022315643.1 coordinate 11,694, forward strand.
TTTCTAGATGTTGTAGGGGTGAATCTATCTGAAACTTACCCCACTGTGATTTCTAGGAACAGCCATCTGTGTTTTCCAGGGTTACTCTTTCCCAGGTGGGGCTTCCTGAAGAAACATACAGCTTCACGAGCTTCTGTGCTGTGTGTTTCTGTAGGATTGTTGCGAGCGTTGGATGTCTGAGTGTGGGTGTGGTATTTTCTGTTTGTGTGGGTGTGTCTCTGTCCCTTTAAAGCACTTCAGTGTCCCCCCCTCCTTTTTTTGAGTCTCTCAAACTTTTGGTGGCCTTTCTGTGTGGTTGTTCAGGCTTCAGGATTCTTTATTCTGTATTTTTCTGGGGATCATGAATCTGCAGTGAACTGGGAGGCATGCTGGCATGCACCAGCATTCAAATCACCTCACCCTGAAAAAAAAAGAAAAAAAGAAAAAAAAAAAAAAAAAAAAAAAAAAAACTTGTCTAGAAAGAAAAGCACACTATATGGAAAAAACTGACATCTCCCAGTGTTTCATTGTACTGCAGCCAACCCAGGGAGAGAAAGTAGGAGTCCTGTTCACAGAGCCCCTTGAACTTAGCTCAAATTCAGTTCCCAGCTGGGAAGGTGCTTCATGTTGTGAGGGGGCACTCCTACATTGTCTTGCAATTTTATTCTGTGACATAGAGTGTGAGCAGCAATTAGGTCAGATAGAGATCAAGATACAATCTGGAGAGGGGTGGATGGGGTCCCACAACTTCTCCTGCAAAAAAATAAAATAAAATAAAATAAAAATAAAATAAAAAATAAAATAAAATAAAAAAACAGATGACACATAAGGGATTTCCAACTGCAACCCAGCATTCCCTTAATTGCACAAATAATCCGCACCATGGTCCAGTGTACAGGTGGAAGTGCACCAACCTGCAAGGAACATTTGGAGTGCAAAGTGGGACCATGCTGGCAAACTCCTCATTTGAGCACTTTCATACCTGGAGCCAAATGGGTATGTAATGGATTGATGCTATGTAGGATTTGGCTTCCATACTTGCCCCTTGTTTTCCTGACTTTCATTTTCATTGTCAGCCTTGGGTTTTCTGGGTCTGGCTCGACGACTTCCACCATAAATGTTTCTCAGTTCATGAAGGACAACACCCATGGGAATCCATTGTGTGAGGATTTTCTTCTGAACACTGTGACATTTTATTGACCTGGCAGCTTTGATACTTTTAAAACCATAAATTCCCTTAACAGCCACCAACAAGGAACTTATTCTTCTGCCTTTTCTATCAGAGGGCTGCATGATTCCTGAAGGATGAAAAGCACACAGCTGTGTCTCACTTTTTCCTGGTAATTTAGCTTCTGTTTCATTTCGTCTGCACGTCCTTCTTATTATGAAGGGCCCTTTTATTGGGCTACTGCTGGATTGGACTGCCTCTGTCCACAGATGATGTAGCTGCCAGGGATTTCAGAGCACCTAAAGGGACTTGGGGAAGGCTGGATGTGCTGCAGGTTGTGCGTTGTCTCATCGTGTGGGCTAATGTTGTCTGCACTTTGCAGGATTGGATTTTTTTGTCGTGTGTCAGGAATCTTTAAACATTGCTTGGACTTCATTCAGCACAAGTCAGCTTGTCCTCTCAGGTGAGTCTTGATTTGTCTTTACTTTTAGGTCAGGTTCACAGTGCCACTCAACAGCACTACTGGACACCATTTTGAGGCTTCCAATTGCCACAGATGGCCTTAGGGTTACTATCTCAACCTCATCTGCACTTGTGGGAAGCCAATTTGAGGTGTGAGAACGCTGCTTCCACTTGGACTTGCCTTTGTTGTGGTTTCTGCCTTTCCCAGAGAGACCCTCAAGGCCCAGGATGAAGGCAGGCGATGAGGTCAAGGGCCTTGCCCTCTCCCACTGATACCCACCTCTTAAGTCTCATCTATGCTTTCATTATCCAAAGACTTTATTGACAACTCACTGGACCATTTTCCAATCCCTATGGGACCTGATTCTTACACAGAGCATCCTTCAAGAATGGAGTAAGAAAAGCAGTTTCCAGTGACCATCCCACAGTATTAAAATGCCTCCCCTTGCAGTGGAACCCTACCAAGGAGATGGCCCAAGGCCGCCCTGGGGTCGAGACTTCTAGGGTCCTGCAGTGGGTTATCACAAGCAACCTTTTCCCAATACCAAGTTGACTCTGCCTGGACCATTTTTCTCTGCTTAGGCAGGCTGACAGCTCTGACAGCCAGATATCCAAACACCCTCACAAATGGATAGGTGCTAGTCTCAGGACACTAGGCCTGAGATGTGACCTCTGGCTAGTGTCACAGTGAATACCACCATTGCCTAGTGACAAGTCTTTGTGGCTTGGCAGATGAGACCTCTGTGGAGGTGCATCAGCTTTTGACTCTTGCCTATCTTCTCTCTGGGATTCATGGGATAGTCCCACGAAACTAGGAGAGGAATGAACTGAGCCAGCCTAAAGAAACTTCAAACAGAGACCCAGAATCAGTCTGTGAAATTCCTAAGTATCCAAAAAATCTACAGGATGCCTCAGACCTGCATAGATGTTGTGATGGTGAGTCTTTAGAAACTTGCCACATTGTGATTTCTAGGTACAGCCTGCCTGTGTTCCCCAGAGTTGCTCTCTCCCAGGTGGAGCTTCCTGAAGAACCATGCAGCCTCAGAAGCTTCCGGGCTGTGTGTTTCCTGGGAGTGCTGTGAGTGTTGGATATCCACATGTGGGTGTGGATTTGTGGTTTTGTGTGTTTGAGTGTGTGTGTGTGTGTGTGCCTGTAAGTAGTCTGCTTAAAGAATGTGGCTAATGCACTGCATCACTTCTTTTTTTTCTGAGTCTCCCAACCTATTGTTGACCTGCCTGTGGGGCTCCATGTTGTTTATTTTTCTGTGGCTCTTGAATCCACATTAATTTGGGAGGCTGGCTGTAATTCAACCGGGGTCCACATCACACCCTCCTGCAAAAATAAAGCCACACTTCTAGAAAGAAGAGGAGGAGACCACACCCAAGAACAGAAATCTTTGAATGTCACTTTGTCCCGCAGCCATCCCAGGGAGAAAATCTAATGGTCCTGTCCACAGGGTCCCTTGATTTACCTCAAATTTAGTTCCTAGTTGAGCAGGTGCTTCATGTCATGAGGGGCACTCCTCCATCATCTTGAAATTTCATTCTGGGACAAAGGGTGTGAGTAGCAATAAGGTCAGAGAAGTGAGAGGACACAATCTGGATGGGGTCCTACACTTTTACCTGCAAAAAAGAGAAGAAACGTGACCAAAAAAAAGGGCTTCCAAATGTGTCCCTGCATCACTTAATTGCACAAGCAATCCACAACATGGCCTAGTGTTCAGGTGGAAGTACTGCAATGTGCAGGGAACATTTGGAGTGCAAAATGGGGCCATCCTGTCAAACTCCTGATTTCACCATTTTCAATCCCTGGGCCAAATGGGAATGGGATGGATTGATGCTGGGTGGAATGTTGTCTCCACAGTTGCCTCTTCTTTTCCTGACTTCCACATTCCTCATCAGCCTAGGGTTTTCTGGATCTGGCTCAACTTCTTCTATGTTAAACATTTCTGAGTTCATGGAGTACAACCCTCATGGGAATCCATTCTGTGAGTGTTTTCTTCTAAACATTGTCACGTTTTAATAACTGGGCAGCTGTGATAGTTTTAAAACCATAAATTCCCATTACAGTTGCCAGTGAGGAAACTGTTATTCTCCCACATCTATCAGAGGATTATGTGATTCATTTAGGATGAGGCTAGCCATAAAGCTGTGGCTAGCTTTTGTCTTGTAATGTAGGCTCCGTTTCAATTCTTCTATATGTCTTTTCTCTTTGTGGAGTGGGTCTTTCATGGGGTTGTTGCTGTATATAATTACCTCTTGCCAAAAATAATTTGGCTGCCAGGGATTTTAGGGAGCAAATGGATTTTGGGTTGGCTGACTGAACTCAAGTGGTGGGTTGGTGGTCTTTTTGTGAGGACTGAGGCTATTTGTACTTTGCAGGAGTCTTTTGGGTCCTCTGATGAATCTTGGACTGTTGCTTGAACTCCAGCACATGTCTGCTCTTTCTCTCAGGTGAACTTCGATTTTTCTTTGATTTTATGGAATTCCACAGTTCCCTCAACTTCACTGCTGCACACCCTTTTCAGGCTTGCAATTGTCAAAGAGGACCTTTGAGACATAGGCTGAACCTTACCTGCACTGGTGAGAAGACATTTTGAGCTGTGAGAACACTGCTCCAATATCAACTTGCCTTTGTTGTGGTTCCTGGCTTTCTCAGAGAGCTACTGTGACTCTCAGGATGAAGGAAGGCAGTGAGGTTAAGGAACCAGCCATCTTTTGTTGACATGCACCTCAGGGATCTCAGGTATGATTCCATCACCCAAAGTCCCCTCAACCTCTCACCAGACTGTATTCCAATTCCCATGGGACCTGATTCTTGCACACAGACTCTTTCAGAAATAGAATCAGAAGAATAGTTTTCAGTGACCACATTGCCATCTCAAAACGCCTTCTCCAGCATGACCCAACAATGGGATGAAAAAAAAAAAACACTAGCAGTCCTGTCCACAGGGCCCCTTGAATTTACCTCAAATTCAATTCCCAGCCAAACAGGCCCATCACATCATTAAGAGACACTTTTCTGTCATCCTGGGATTTCATTATGGGACAGAAAGTATGAGTAGCAATAATGGCAGATAGGTGCTACTTCCTGAGTGGAGTTTTCCTTGACTCCATTGGCTGGGTTCCCTTTTTTTCTAGTCTCTTTCCTGAATGGGGATTATTTCCTGATTCCCTATGTTGGATACCTTTTTCCTTAATGGGAATTTTCCCATCTTTCTGGCCTGTCAGGAAGTTTATCTCTATCTTTATCTCCATCTCTATCTTTCTTTATCTATCTATCTTTCTATCTTGCTGTCTCTATCTCTGATCTCCATTGAAGCTCTTTGACACCTTTCTATTCTATATTTGGATTCTTGCCTCTCCTGTGGAAGTCTAGTAGCCAAATAAAATCCACCTTCTTGAATGCTTGTGGACGTTAGACTTTGCTTACTCTGTATCCTTATTGTTGTCATGCATTTTTCAAGGATATTTTGGAACTTCAGTGATCTTTCAGAACTTACCATCTCCCTACACTGGTGTCTCTTCGATGTCTTCCTTCTTATTACTCATGTTTCTTGTTTCTCTTCTCCCCACCTTCAATCTTCCCTTTACCTTCCTTAAATCCTTTGACATATCCTCCTTGAAACCTCTCATCATCCATTCTTCTATCTACCCCTAAACAAGACTTTTCCTTCCTATTTCAGCCTTTCAACTCTCTATTCTCAACAGAAATATAGGCTCACTAAATCGGAAGCTTTTGTGGGACTCAAATATATCTTTCCCACCCTCCAAAAATTATTGGCCTGAAATTGAAATGAAAAATGCTAATTAGAAGAGATTGAGTATTTTGTCTACCCAGCCTTTGGAGACACCCAGGCTGCAACTAGATGTATTCTATGCTTAAAATGTAATCCTCTGGATCAATAGATTAAATATGAGGGCAAAATAATATCATAAAAGTCTTCTTCAGCAATACAGAAAAAAAGATATTAGAACTCCTATTGAATAGGCAACCTTGTCTCATTTCCCAGAAGAATAATTTAGAGACAATAAAAAAATGGATATAAACCAGCCTCATTCATGACTAAATTTTAGGAGGGTTGTAAAATCTTTGCTCTGTCTATATTTTTATGCATATATGCTGTGTGTGTGAGATATATTTCTACCTCTGGATATTATTACCAAGTTAATTCTTACTATCACTTAAAATGGTGCTATTCAAATTGGCTTAGAGATAAATGAGCACTATTGTGAATTACATACTCCTAATAATCCTAGAAATATGTATTCAAGTTCACATCACTCATGCAAATATTTAGTAACTAAGATTACTTTAAAATTGTTTAATACAAACAGCTACATATTATGAATTGTTGTTATTACTAAGTATAAAAAGACATTTGGGGGACAGACATGGTAGCTCATGCCTTTAATCCCAACACATTGGGAGGCCGACGCAGGTGGATCATCTAGGGTCAGGAGTTTGAGACCAGCCTGGCCAATATTATGAAACCCTATTTCTACTAGAAATATAAAAATTAGCCAGAAATGGTGGTACATAGCTGTAATCCCAGCTGCTCAGGAGACCAAGGCAGCAGAATTGCCTGAACTTGGTAGGCAGGTGTTGTAGTGAGCCGACATCATGCCGCTGTAGTCCACCCTGGGTGAGAGGGTATGGGTAAGACTCAGTTGCAAATGAAAAAAAAAAAAAAAAAAAAAAAAAGAATACAATTGTCATTTGTATCCTTCTTGGATTTACGAATTTATTAGTTAAACTGTGTTCTGTTCACTGGAAATTTAAGATTTTATAAACATTTATATGGCAACTGAGTCATTTATAAAGTTCAGTAAGAATGTGTTCTGCTTTCAGCAGAACCTAACTAGAACCTGGTTTTATCACAAATCTTTGTCTGAAATATCAAATACACTGAAGAATGATTTGCATAAAATCAAGTATCATCAGGCAGTTTTAAGAACTAAAGTTGACTGTGGAGAAAATAATTATACAACCCTCTTGGAAAAACCAGCCTGGTAATTGGTTACAGTTCCTAGCCTAAGAGGTGAGAAAGACAGGTCACTTGTGGGCAAGTTCTGGAACCTCATGATATTTGGGGACTTTGAGAGGAAAGGAATTCAACCAAATGTATAGGTTCTTTAAAGGAAGTCTGGTGACAAGTTCCTGGCTTGGTTTCTAGTCTCAAGGCTTTAAAAAGTATAATCTGAAACTAATTATATAAAGTTCTTACAAAATAAACGGGAAAGGCATCTATGGCCAGACATGGTGGCCCACACCTGTAATCCCAGCACATTCAAAGGCAGAGGTGGGAGAATCACTTGAGCGCAGAAGTTCAAAACTATTCTAGGCAACGTGGTAAAACCCCATCTCCAAAATCAAACAGACAGACAAACAAACAATGTATAGAATTAACCAAGCTTGATGGTTTGCACGTATGATCTCAGCTACTCAGGAGGCTGAAGAGGGAGGATCACTTGAGCCCACAAGGTTGAGACTGCAGTGAGCCAGACACTGTCTCTAATCAAAAAATTAGATATATGTAATATATGCTATATAAAAATTATATATAATATATAAAATATATAATATATTAAAAATATTTTACATCATATTTAAATATATTATATTTTATATATAACATGTAATTATATTATATATTATACATTATATTATATATTTTATATATCACATATGGTAAAATGTTATATATATGTATGCCTTTGTGGTCAATGACAGTTCTTACTGCACTTCGGCAAAAACCGAGGACAAATTTAGTCAGATCAGACTTATTTTGTGAACAAGAGTCAAGAGAAGTAACTTCAGAGACAATTTTGTTTCAATGGAAAACTAAAACATACCTATGTGAGTTGTCTTACATATTTTATTAGTCTACAATTTAAATTCTTGTTTTATCCAATATATAGTGACAACTCTCCGTTTCATGATTTAGCATCATTGAAAACTAAAACTACCCAATTGTCTCCAAATCTTGTAAACTGAAGATGGATGACTACATATGAACAATTTAAAAAATCATCTTCATGCCTCTAATACCAATGCCAACACTGGAGGCATTAAAAACTGTAAACCAAAGAATCCATAAAATTATTACTGCCACCTCATGCCACCATCCTTAAGATCAACATGTGGAAATGTCAATTGGTTGCCCTCTGGAAGGGGAAAAGGGACTTTGATGGGAAGTAATCAGGTCAGGAAGACAGCACCCTCATAAATGTTATTAGCACCCTCCTAAAAGACTATAGAGTTCCCAAGTCACTTCTACCATGTGTAGACTCAGCAAGATAGGTGTTTAAAATCCAGGAAGTGGCTGGGCACAGTGGCTCACACTAGTATTCCCGGCACTTTGGGAGGCCAAGGCAGGTGGATCATGAGGTCAGGAGATTGAAACTATTCTGGCTAAAATGGTGAAGACCTGTCTCTACTAAAATACAAAAAATTAGCCAGGTGTGGTGGTGCATGCCTGTAGACCGTGCTACTCAGGAGGCTGAGGCAGGAGAGTCACTTGAACCCTGGAAGGCAGAGGTTACAGTGAGCCAGGATTGTGCCACCGCACTCCAGCTTGGCAACAGAGCTAAACTCCCTGTCAAAAATAAATAAACCAGTAAAAATAAAAATAAAATCCAGGAAGTGACCCCTCACTTGTACACTGTATTTGCCAATGCCTTGACCTTGGGCTTCTCAGCCTCTGGGATTACAGAAATGTTTGTTATAAACCATCAAGTCCAGGTATTTTCTCATAGCAATGCATGTGAACAAAAATGATAAAATATTATACTATTTTTCATTCATTGAAATGCAATGGAGCAAACAGGCTCACTGCACCCTGGACATCATGGGCTCAAGCGATCTCCTGCCTCAGCCCCCAGGGATCTGGGACTACTTTGATGCACTACCACATCCAGTAATGTTTTGATTCAGCCACCCTAAAAGCTGGGATTGAAGACCTGAGCCATCACACCTGAATAGACACTCTTTCTCATGTTGTTACTGTGAAGATACACAATGACTAGGGAGTTGTATCCTTTCACTTCATCATCACAATCCTACATAATAGGTGAATGAAAAAACAACTTCATAACATAAATTACTCTTGAAAAATCAAAGTTGGTAATTTCTCCCTTTAAAATTATTTGCAACCTTGCCCTATAAAAATTAAGATCTTGTCAAAGTTTTCTTATAAAAATACATCCTCCTTACAGATTAGTCTGTAAATTTTAAGAATTATGGACTGTAAAACTCTGGATCTTTATATATTTCATTTCTTTGGGTGGTATGATGAGGAAAATTAATTGGTTTACTTAATTGGGTCCAAATAATTTCATTTTTATCATTAGATGATATCTTAAACCTTTAAGCAATCACCGATCTGAAACTTTATGATGTTAAGTTTTATAACTTCACTTTCTAAAAAACCATCAGGTTTAAAGCATTCCTATTCACATCTTCACTTAAATCTGATAGTCTGAGCCTGACAGCTCATGCCTGTAATCCCTGCACTTTGGGAGGCCAAAGAGGGTGAATCAGGATTTTAAGGCCAGTCAGACCAACATGGTAAAATGCTGTCTGTACTAAAAGTACAAAAATATTAGCCAACTGTGGTAGCACGTACCTATAAATGCAGTTACTCAGGATGCTGAGGCAGGAGAATAGTTTGAATCCAGAAGGTAGTGGTCACAGTGAGCCAAGATCCAGCCACTGCACCCCAGCTTGGGTGACAAAGCTAGACTCTGTGTTAAAAAATCTGATGAAGTCCCAAGCCTTCTAGATGATTTCTATTTGTAAGAACTTATTGCTAAACCATTTCTTAGCAACAACCATTGTGAAACATCATAGGAAATAATTAATGTGAGTATCTCCCATGTAAAAACAATTATTTTCCACTATTTAAACCATAGTTTGAAGACTTCATTTCAATAAGCCATATAATTAGGAAACGTAGCTGGTTCAGTTTTTATTTAGGTAGGAAACAAACACTTTCATCACCATTATCACCTTACAGGCACAGAATGCTTCAAGAAGAATGTTCTGGATGTCTTAAACTTTAGAATCAACCATATCTAATTATTTCCTTTGACCTGCATGATTCCTCGGAATGATAAGCATTTTATGGTGAGATCGACAGTTTTGTACTCTTTCTGAAGACTTCTCAAACTTTTAAAGCTTGTAAGTTTTTAAAGAGAAACACAACCTAATTAGAAAACCTCTGCAGTTTTCAAGGGAGATGTAACCTATGCCTATTTCTGTATCTATTTATATTCAAAGCTACAAAAGAAAATTTTCGACAAACATCACAATTTAATCTTCTATTAAATTTGCTTTTAAGCATGTGTAGCAATAAAATCAGACATTACGCATTAGGTGTATAATTTTATTCTGAACATTTTAATAAACCGATATCATCCAAACAGATACTTCTCAAATAACATTAACAATTATGAAATTACTTTGAAAAAAATTCCTTTTCATCTTAATACTTTAAAAAATTCATGGAGGAAGTTAGGATCTATGTCCCTCACCAAAATCAACATTTTGTTTTCATGGTACTCACGTAGTGATGCAGAAATAACATTTTAATTTTGGATTTGCAAGCCAGGTTTGGTACACAATAACTATTATCTTCCTTTTTTTTCAATTTGGTGAGACAGTTTTGCTTTGTTGTCCAGGCCGGAGTGCAATAATGAGATGTTGGCTCACTGCAACCTCTGCCTCCTGGGTGCAAGCAAATCTCCTGCCTCAGTCTCCTGAGTACCAAGGTAAGTGTTGTTTTTAATATCTCCTTTAATATCTGCTTCAATATCCTTTTTCACATCGACTTCCACTACCACTTCCTGTAGAAGCCCCATAATTTAAGCTACCATATCCTTCAGGAAGAGCAGGGTGCACCCTATCCACAGAAGGTAGATTTCTTCATTCTTTTCTGCCACCGTGCTCATGACCAGAGGAATACACAACACCACAGCTCCGTGAGTAACTCTCCTGACTTCTGCCGTATCTATCTCGTATACTGTTATAATCATAGTGATGACTTCCACCATAACTCATTTGAGGTCCTTGTGCAGGTGGTCCACCGTGAGAGGTCCCTGCAAGGCTGATAAAATATAGAACTTATAATGAACTACATTTAAACATTTTTAATGGCATCATTAATGCATGTCTCAGTTAAAGTACTATTTGGAAAATTCTGCTTTCCTCTGTCTTTGTTGACAGTATACTATTATGCCCGAAATAATCAAAAGATTTTATGTCAAAGAAGTATAAGAATACTATTTCAAAGCATAAGAAAGTTTATTTTAAAATAAATATTAAGTCACATTTTCTGAAAATGAACTGAAATTCTCACCTACATGTTCACTATGCATTATACTGTTACCAATTCTGTGTTTAAACATGTTATATTTTTTCTTTATGATTGTCCTTAAAATTATATTAAAGCAATGATCTGGTCTATTAAATAAAACACTATAATCTACAAATGAAACCCGGATACTTACCATAACTCTGATATGCATCTCTGTAAGAATGTCTACTTGGATGTTCAGAATGATCCCCACAGTAGCCATCACATTCACTATATTTAAAACAGTTTCCTGTCAACCAGAACAACTTAAGAAATCTCTTTGACAAAACCAGAAAATATTATAGTACCCATTTCCTCCAAAGGATTGTTCACTTCTACTAGAAGGACCATAATCATAGTATCCATAATCTCTAGGTGGTGGAGCATAATACCTGGTGTCTTGGGAACTTGTATGAATCCTGCTTGTATAAGTTAAAGCAACAGATTTTAAATTATCAGCTTCTAGTATCCAAAACATAACTAATTTATAACTTAAACAAAATAAAGGGTAAAACACTTGAACAGATATTTCTCCAAATAAAATATGCAAGTGCTCAAAAAGCACATGGAACAAACAATAATGGTTATTCAGAAAATGCATTTCAAAACCAAAATGAGATACCATACTTAACACATACTGGAATGGTAATAAATTTTAAAAAGTAGGAAATATCAAGTGTTTGAGAGAATGTAGATAATTTGGAAACGTGATACAATGCTAGCTAGAATGGAAAACAATGCAGCTACTATGAAGAAATGTGGTGGTTCCTCAAGAAAATAAAAACAATTATCATAGGACCAAGCAAGTCCACTCATCTATACTGAGAATTGAATAAGTGTGCCCAAACAAATATTTGTATATAGAAATACTGTGGTGGGAACAACCCAAATAAAACAATGGGTTAGCAGTTTGTGTAAGGAAAGAAGTGCTACAATGTAAATGAACCTTCAGGGCATCATGCAAATGAAAGGAGACAGTTATAAGTCGCGTAGTGTTTGAGCCCATTGACATAAAATGCCCAGAACAGGTAAGTTCAGAGGCAGAAAACAGATTGTTGTTTGCTAGTGACTGAGAGAAGAGAGAAAACGCAAGGAACTGCTTACCTGGTAGTGGAATTGTAGTTTGGTGTGATGAAAATGTTTTGGAGCTAGATGGAGGTAGTTGTTGCATAACACAGAACGTATTAAATGCCAGTTAACTAGTTACCTTAAAATGTTTAATTTTGTTATGAGAATTTCATCACCACAACAGAAGTCAACTATTTTTCTATTTTTCCTTTACCTGTCCTTAGTTGCATTACCATGATCTCTTGGTGACACATGGTCATTTCTCCAGGGAGAGAGTGGCTCTCTGCGTGGAGGATCTCCATAATTCTCTCATCCACCTTACATGGGACATTTAGTGTTAAAATGATTAAATATTATATAAAGAACACAAAATCTGAAAAATGATTTTTTTCTCCTCTAAAACAACTTTTTAAAATCATTCCTTGTATGACTCCATTCTTCTTTCCCTAAATACTAGACATTCATGACAACTTAAATATTTCTTCTGGGTTTGGATAATTCCATGGCTCCACACAGCCAGTTCTTCTAATGAAGCTGAAGGCAGACATTAATTCTCAACTAAAAGTTCAGTTTTAATTGTTAATAACTAGTTATTTAATATTTTTCTTTTCATATGAATTACTGATAGCTACTAATGACTCAGGGAAAACACGTAAAACCGTCAAACTTTTCATTCAATATACAGTTTGCATATGTTGTCCTTTCTCAGTTGAAGAAGGTAAATTTTTCTATGTTGTTCAATCCATCTCACACTCACAAATATTGCTACCTGTGAGTGACTGCATTCTAAATTTGTACATAAGAGTGCTCCTTTATTTCTGAGAGTTTTTCTCTATCTTAAATATTGACAAAATGTGCTAGTGCAGCTCTTCTAATTATGGCCAATATTTACTTTTGCTAACTACAGTTAGCAATACTCTTAAAGGGGTCATTACAAGATTGTACCTCTTTCAAAACCAGAAAACTTCCTCCTTTAACATACTCTTCACATGCTAATTTGTAGAGGTCAGTCTTTCACCTATTGTTCTCTGGCTAGTCTTCTAAAGGAAATGTGCTGGCTTGTATATTCTGAAATCAATAAATACTTCACAAATACCCAAATGTGAAATGTAAAATTGAACATGACAGTGTTCAGTTTCCTCCATATTATGATGGAGGGCTAGGTAAGAATTTTAATTTGTTCTGCTTAAATTTCTTTGCTAAGAACTGTTACTTTATTGTCTTGCTTTCTTCTGTTCAGTCTGCAATCTTACGCTTCTCAAAAACATGACTTCTAGTCAATGCTACCGTTCAGCTCATGCTGCTTAAAACTAAATTATCTCCTCAAATAATTTCAAGTCCTACACTGAGGATCTTGTGTTAAGGTATCAACATCCCTGTATAATTTTAATGAGTAATTTACAGCCCCATATATTTCACAGTTCTGCTCTTTTGTGGTATCCACTTAACTTAAAAATGCTGGAGTCCTTCAAGTCTACCTTTCAAGCCTTAATTTTATTATTAAATATTATTTAAGCTCAGTGATTTCTTACGTGCAAAATGTTCTTTTAGTTATTAGAATCCTCACATAACTAGTAAGAATGCCTTGTACATAAACATTATTGAGGTCTCAGAACCTGGATGGCCAGGCACAGTAGCTCACACTGTGCGCCAGTGTGGAAGGCTGAGGCAGCTGGACAGCTTGAGCCCAGGGCTTTAATGTCAGCCATGACAATGTAGTAAGATCTTGTCACTACAAAAGTATAGAAAAAAGAAAAACAAATTTATCTATGTGTGGTGGTGCATACTTGTAGTTATACCAATGCAGGAGGCTGAAACAGGACAATTGATTGAGCCCAGGAATCTGAGGCCCTAGTGAGCCATCATCTATCTCACCAATGCACTCTGACCTGGTGAGAACAAGACTGCAATCAACAAAGAAACTGAACAATTTTTAGATTGTTACACTGGGGGACTACTACCAAGGGACCTATGAAATTGAATATTCGTTAGATTGACAAGCCTACCATCAAAGTATAGGGCCAGGAACTTTAAGAAAAATTAAGAGGAATTTTCTAGCAAACACAGGATTAAAACTAATGTTTGCCTCAGTGTGTAATCACTTCTTTGATTTATCATTAGGAGCTCAAGTGTTTCCTCATCATGAATCTGAAATTAACCTAGTGACACAGAAATTACAATAAAAGCTTTCAATTAGTAAATATGACCATGTGTATGTCACTACTATTTTGTTTCTTGTACTAAAAGTGAAGCATCTAGTTAAAAGAGCTTATTTTTAGTCATACCAAAAAAACCTCTCTTTCCATTAGGTAGCATTTACGTTGGCCTCCCATCCCACTATTGCTTCTTACCACAGTAGAAGGAGCGGATTTTTTCTCTCTCTCTCTTTTTGAGACAGCGTCTCGCTCTGTCGCCCGGGCTGGAGTGCAGTGGCCCAATCGCGGCTCACTGCAACCTCTGCCTCCCGGGTTCACGCCATTCTCCTGCCTCGGCCTCCTGAGTACCTGGGACTACAGGGGCCCGCCACCGTGCCCGGCTAATTTTTTGTATTTTTATTTTTAGTGAAGACAGGTTTCACCCTGTTAGCCAGGATGGTCTCGATTTCCTGAACTCGTGATCCGCCCGGCTTGGCCTCCCAAACTGCTGGGATTACAGGCATGAGCCACCGCGGCCGGTCCAGAAGGAGCAGATTTTTTAGGAAGAGGAACTCCACTTCTTGAAGATGGACATTTTTTTAAGTGGAAATGGTGCCCTCGAGTAAGTCATGTTAAGATCAAGAGTGTATCCACCATCTTCTGTGCTAATATATATATATATATTAATTATATACATATTAAATACATTATATATATATATATATATATATATTTAGTTAAGTAACACCACTCAGTCTTAAGTGGCTGTTTTAGTTGTTTATAAATATTTCCTAAATATGATAATCTTACAAATTCACATGTCTAAACTAATAAAATTTAATATTTCTATACCAAATTAGTGCAATACAAACAATAAAAGTTCTTTCAGAAAACCTAGAAAGTGGGTGTGCACAGGGCTCACCCTTGTTAATCTCAGCAATTTGAGAGGCTGAGGTGGACGGATCTTAAGGTCAAGAGATCAAGACCATCCTGGGCAACATGGTGAAACCCCATCTCTACTAAAAATACAGACATTAACTGGGCCTCTTGGGGCACAACTGTAATCCCAGCTACACGGAAGCCTGAGGCAGGAGAACCGCTTGAATTTGGGAAGCGGAGATGGTAGTGAGCTGAAATTGCACCACTGCGTTCCAACCTGGCAACAGAAGAAAATCTAAAAAATAACACAGGAATCATTTTATACTGGTGAGAGAGAGAGAGATGTAGGATAAATGCAGAGTGAAGAGAGAGCAAAAATCAGTTACATATATAAACACAATCTAGATAAAGAAAAAATATATTAGAAGAAAAATATATTATTGTTCATATAATTTTGGTATGTGGAAAGCTTTTTCAGAATGTATCATAAGAGTACACCAAATTCCATTTAAAGAAACTCAAATAATTGAAAAATGACACCTCAGAAAATACATTATCTATAAAATTTCTATCATATCATACAATTCTTACAAACCCATTATAAAATATTAATTTTTAACTTAAGCTATGCTCAATTTTAAAAATCCTTAAGAATTGCATATTAAATAATAAAAAATACTTTCAAATACCTACAAAAAATGTAGATATATTCTATTGCTCTAGGTGTGTCACAGATAAGAAAATGCATATTCTCTTACATGGCAGAGTAGTATTAATCTTCACCCTCAAAATCAATTGAGAAAAAAATATCGCGAACCTATGTACCTTAAAATGGAGCAAACACTGCAATTTCAACTTTAGAAAACATATCCAGTGAATTATACATTTGATTATTAAAATTCAAAATAAATACTAGATTTTTGAAGGTTGGCTAATGGATGATACAACTGCCCCAATTTTTTTAATACATGTTTTTTTTTTTTTTAAGTAAAAATTGACCCCCTCATTCCTATTGAGTATATCATTCATAAATACCATTTTCAGTGACTCATCCTCCAGCAAAAAAAGATACTAAGATATTTGTGAAGCAGTGGCTTTTAGACTTTTCCTGAGTCACAGATTCTTTTGAGAAACTGAAGTTACAGATTTCTTAAATGCCCAATGCTTTATGGCATGCCAATGTACAAATCATGCATATCAAAATGGCAAAGGAATATATTTGTATCGACATTTCCATGTGTATACACAAATAACGAATGTTGCAAGATCAATCCTAAAATAATGACTTACTTACTTGTTTCCTATTGGAAGGTTTTCAAGATTCCATCATATTTTGATAATACATTTTATATAAAATTCTGGGCCCCAAAATAAGAAACTCTAAAGTGTAATGAATGTAAATGTTTTGAGTACAATCAACATTAATAAACTAAATTTTCTTTTAAATGTGTAATTTCAATGCATATTAATTAATATTTTAAAATGAAACTATCATACAATTTCAATCATTCTTACAATACATCTTTAGTACTTACAAATAATTTTGCTCATTATCAGTAAGTTAATTTTCTGTACATAAAGTAAATAAAATTGAAAAATTTTGATATTCTCAAACTTATTGTCTTTCAGTCTTATGGTTCCATGTGAGTATTTTAAAACATTACCCAAGTGTTCTTCACATGACACATGTTTCTCCACTACCTCCTCTTGCAAATCTCAGACTTCCTGAAGGGCTCCTGTTTCTCCAAGAAGGTGTTGATCGCCACTTACCATCACTTTGAAAAGATAGTTTCTTGACTTGTTCTACTTTTATTGCTTTTCCATTAAAAGACTAAAAGTATTACGTATTCTATCAATAACATTGTCACATTTAACCTAAACACATTTTACAAACATTTTTGAACGCACTACATTTCAGTTCTAGGTGTTTTCTCCCAAAGCAGATATGCCTTTTCTTTTTTCCTGAAATGACCATGTCTTTCACAATGCCAAATTTGAGACATTTACTGAGCACATGCCTTCCATTAAGGGATCAAGCACAAATTCTATTATTCCAAATCCTTGAAAAGTTTTCCAGTATTAAAAAAATCACCTCAAAAAAAAAAAAAAAATTAACCCATCACACACTCTATGGGATAATGTAGCACATCTCTTTTTGCAATACATAATCTACTTCATCTTTGTATTCACATCACTTATTTAACTGTTTCAGTGTCACAAGAGTTTATGAAAGAATGTGTCATCTAAAAAAAGATTTTTTATTCAAAGTGATTAGCCACATTATTCATTATGAGTTGTTTCTTGTTTCTTCTGGTAACACTTACATAAAATGTCCCAATATGATTTACAATTCTCTATTTACTCCAGTTCTGTTTCTGTAAATGTGATCCTTATTTGTTCTCATTCATGTTGGTTGCTTTACTCATTTTGTATCTTGCCTTCAAAGTGCCCATAATAAATGACTCTTAATATAGTACTTCAGATTATTTCTCATAATGCTTAGATGTCCGAATTAATTTCATAATAACTTTCTTCAGTTTAATCTTTTCTTTTTTTTTTTTTTTATTATACTTTAAGTTCTAGGGTACACATGAATAATGTGCAGGTTTGTTACATATGCATACTTGTGCCATGTTGGTGTGCTGCAACCATCAACTTGTCAGCACGCATCAATTCATCATTTATATCAGGTATAACTCCCCAATGCAATCCCTCCCCGCTCCCCCCTCCCCATGATAGGCCCCCAGTGTGTGATGCTCCCCTTCCCAAGTCCAAGTGAACTCATTGTTCAGTTCCCACCTATGAGTGAGAACATGCGGTGTTTGGTTTTCTCTTCTTGTGATGGTTTCCTAAGAATGATGGATTCCAGCTGCATCCATGTACCTACAAAGGACGCAAACTCATCGTTTTTTATGGCTGCATATTATTCCATGGTGTGTATGTGCCACATTTTCTTAATCCAATCTCTCACTGATGGACATTTGGGTGGATTCCAAGTCTTTGCTATTGTGAATAGTGCCGCAATAAACATACGTGTGCATGTATCTTTGTAGTAGAATAATTTATAAATCCTTTGGGTATATACCCAGTAGTGGGATGGCTAGGTCATATGGTACATCTAATTCTAGATCCTTGAGGAATTGCCATACTGTTTTCCGTAATGGTTGAACTAGTTTACAATCCCACCAACAGTGTAAAAGTGTTCCTATTTCTCCACATCCTCTCCAACACCTGTTGTTTCCTGATTTTTTAATGTTTGCCATACTAAATGGTGTGAGATGGTATCTCATTGTGGTTTTGATTTGCATTTCTCTGATGGCGAGTGATGATGAGCATTTTTTCATGTGTCTGTTGGCTGTATGAATGTCTTCTTTTGAGAAATGTCTGTTCATATCCTTTCCCCACTTTTGGATGGGGTTGTTTGTTTTTTTCGTGTATATTTGTTTGAGTTCTTTGTAGATTCTGGAAATGAGCCCTTTGTCAGATGAGTAGATTGCAAAAATTTTCTCCCATTCTGTAGGTTGCCTGTTCACTCTGATGGTAGTTTCTTTTGATGTGCAGAAGCTCTTTAGTTAGATTAGATCCCATTTGTCAATTTTGGCTTTTGCGGCCGTTGCTTTTAGTGTTTTAGACATGAAGTCCTTGCCCATGCCTATGTTCTGAATGGTACTACCTAGATTTTCTTCTAGGGTGTTTATGGTATTAGGTCTAACATTTAAGTCTCTAATCCATCTTGAATTAATCTTCGTATAAGGAGTAAGGAAAGGATCCAGTTTCAGCTTTCTACTTATGGCTAGCCAATTTTCCCAGCACCATTTCTTAAATAGGGAATCCTTTCCCCATTTCTTGTTTCTCTCAGGTTTGTCAAAGATCAGATGGTTGAAGATGTGTGGTGTTATTTCTGAGGACTCTGTTCTGTTCCATTGGTCTATATCTCTGTTTTGGTACCAGTACCATGCTGTTTTGGTTACTGTAGCCTTGTAGTATAGTTTGAAGTCATGTAGCGTGACGCCTCCAGCTTTGTCCTTTTGACTTAGGATTGTCTTGGCAAAGCGGGCTCTTTTTTGGTTCCATATGAACTTTAAAGCAGTTTTTTCCAACTCGGTGAAGAAACTCATTGGTAGCTTGATGGGGATGGCATTGAATCTATAAATTACCTTGGGCAGTATGGCCATTTTCACGATATTGATTCTTCCTATCCATGAGCGTGGTATGTTCTTCCATTTGTTTGTGTCCTCTTTGATTTCACTCAGCAGTGGTTTGTAGTTCTCCTTGAAGAGGTCCTTTACATCCCTTGTAAGTTGGATTCCTAGGTATTTTATTCTCTTTGAAGCAATTGTGAATGGAAGTTCATTCCTGATTTGGCTCTCTGCTTGTCTGTTACTGGTGTATAAGAATGCTTGTGATTTTTGCACATTAATTTTGTATCCTGAGACTTTGCTGAAGTTGCTTATCAACTTAAGGAGATTTGGGGCTGAGACAATGGGGTTTTCTAAATATACAATCATGTCATCTGCAAACAGGGACAATTTGACTTCTTCTTTTCCTAACTGACTACCCTTGATTTCTTTCTCTTGCCTGATTGCCCTAGCCAGAACTTCCAACACTATGTTGAATAGGAGTGGTGAGAGAGGACATCCCTGTCTTGTGCCAGTTTTCAAAGGGAATTTTTCCAGTTTTTACCCATTCAGTATGATATTAGCTGTGGGTTTGTCATAAATAGCTCTTATTATTTTGAGGTACGTTCCATCAATACCAAATTTATTGAGCGTGTTTGGCATGAAGGGCTGTTGAATTTTGTCAAAAGCCTTTTCTGCATCTATTGAGATAATCATGTGGTTCTTGTCTTTGGTTCTGTTGATATGCTGGATTACGTTGATTGATTTGCAAATGTTCAACCAGCCTTGCATCCCAGGGATGAAGCCCACTTGATCATGGTGGATAAGCTTTTTGATGTGCTGCTGAATCCGGTTTGCCAGTATTTTATTGAGGATTTTTGCATCGATGTTCATCAGGGATATTGGTCTAAAATTCTCTTTTTTTGTTGTGTCTCTGCCAGGCTTTGGTATCAGGATGATGTTGGCCTCATAAAATGAGTTAGGGAGGATTCCCTCTTTTTCTATTGATTGGAATAGTTTCAGAAGGAATGGTCCCAGCTCCTCCTTGTATCTCTGGTAGAATTCAGCTGTGAATCCATCTGGTCCTGGGCTTTTCTTGGTGGGTAGGCTATTAATTATTGCCTCAATTTCAGAGCCTGCTATTGGTCTATTCAGGGATTCAACTTCTTCCTGGTTTAGTCTTGGGAGAGTGTAAGTGTCCAGGAAATTATCCATTTCTTTGAGATTTTCTAGTTGATTTGCGTAGAGGTGTTTATAGTATTCTGTGATGGTAGTTTGTATTTCTGTGGGGTCGGTGGTGATATCCCCTTTATTTATTTATTTTTATTGTGTCTATTTGATTCCTCTCATTTCTTCTTTATTAGTCTTGCTAGTGGTCTGTCAATTTTGTTGATCTTCTCAAAAAACCAACTCCTGGATTCATTGGTTTTCTGGAGGGTTTTTTGTGTCTCTATCTCCTTCAGTTCTGCTCTGATCTTAGTTATTTCTTGCCTTCTGCTAGCTTTTGAATGTGTTTGCTCTTGCCTCTCTAGTTCTTTTAATTGTGATGTTAGAGTGTCAATTTTAGATCTTTCCTGCTTTCTCTTGTGGGCATTTAGTGCTATAAATTTCCCTCTACACACTGCTTTAAATGTGTCCCAGAGATTCTGGTATGTTGTATCTTTGTTCTCATTGGTTTCAAAAAACATCCTTATTTCTGCTTTCATTTCGTTATGTACCCAGTAGCCATTCAGGAGCAGGTTGTTCAGTTTCCATGTAGTTGAGCGGTTTTGATTGAGTTTCTTAGTTCTGAGTTCTAGTTTGATTGCACTGTGGTCTGAGAGACAGTTTGTTATAATTTCTGTTCTTTTACATTTGCTGAGGAGTGCTTTACTTCCAATTACGTGATCAATTTTGGAATAAGTGTGATGCGGTGGTGAGAAGAATGTATATTCTGTTGATTAGGGGTGGAGAGTTCTATAGATGTCTATTAGGTCCACTTGGTGCAGAGATGAGTTCAATTCCTGGATATCCTTGTTAACTTTCTGTCTCGTTGATCTGTCTAATGATGACAGTGGAGTGTTGAAGTCTCCTATTATTATTGTACGGGAGTCTAAGTCTCTTTGTAAGTCTCTAAGGACTTGCTTCATGAATCTGGGTGCTCCTGTATTGGGTGCATATATATTTAGGATAGTAAGCTCTTCCTGTTGAATTGATCCCTTTACCATTATGTAATGGCCTTCTTTGTCTCTTTTGATCTTTGATGGTTTAAAGTCTGTTTTATCAGAAACTAGGATTGCAACCCCTGCTTTTTTTTGTTCTCCATTTTCTTGGTAGATCTTCCTCCATCCCTTTATTTTGAGCCTATATATGTCTCTGCATGTGAGATGGGTCTCCTGAAGACAGCAGACTGATGGGTCTTGACTCTTTATCCAGTTTGCCAGTCTGTGTCTTTTAATTGGAGCATTTAGTCCATTTACATTTAAGGTTAATATTGTTATGTGTGAACTTGATCCTGCCATGATGATATTAACTGGTTATTTTGCTCATTAGTTGATGCAGTTTCTTCCTAGGCTCGATGGTCTTTACATTTTGGCATGTTTTTGCAATGGCTGGTACCGGTTGTTCCGTTCCTTGTTTAGGGCTTCCTTCGGGGTCTCTTGTAAGGCAGGCGGCCTGGTGGTGACAAAATCTCTAAGCATTTGCTTATCTGTAAAGGATTTTATTTCTCCTTCACTTATGAAACTTACTTTGGCTGGATATGAAATTCTGGGTTGAAAATTATTTTCTTTAAGAACGTTGAATATTGGCCCCACTCTCTTCCGGCATGTAGAGTTTCTGCCGAGAGATCTGCTGTCAGTCTGATGGGCTTCCCTTTGTGAGTAACCCGACCTTTCTCTCTGTCTGCCCTTAAGATTTTTTCCTTCATTTCAACTTTGGTGAATCTGGCAATTATGTGTCTTGGAATTGCTCTTCTGGAGGACTATCTTTGTGGCGTTCTCTGTATTTCCTGAATTTGAATGTTGGCCTGCCCTGCTAGGTTGGGGAAGTTCTCCTGGATGATATCCTGAAGAGTGTTTTCCAATTTGGTTCCATTTTCCCTCTCACTTTCAGGCACCCCAATCAGACGTAGATTTGGTCTTTTTACGTAATCCCATACTTCTTGCAGTCTTTGTTCATTTCTTTTTCTTCTTTTTTCTTTTGGTTTCTCTTCTCACTTCATTTCATTCATCTGATCCTCAATCGCTGATACTCTTTCTTCCAGTTGATCGAGTCGGTTATTGAAGCTTGTGCATTTGTCACGTATTTCTCGTGTCATGGTTTTCATCTCTGTCATTTCGTTTATGACCTTCTCTGCATTAATTAGTCTAGCTGTCAATTCTTCCACTCTTTTTTTCAATATTTTTAGTTTCTTTGCACTGGGTACGTAATTCCTCCTTTAGCTCTGAGAGGTTTGATGGACTGAAGCTTTCTTCTCTCATCTCGTCAAAGTCATTCTCTGACCAACGTTGATCCGTTGCTGGCGATGGGCTGCACTCCTTTGCAGGGGGATATGCGCTCTTATTTTTTGAATTTCCAGGTTTTCTGCCCTGCTTTTTCCGCATCTTTGTGGTTTTATCTGTCTCTGGTCTTTGATGATGGTGACGTACTGATGGGGTTTTGGTATAGGTGTCCTTCCTGTTTGATAGTTTTCCTTCTGACAGTCAGGACCCTCAGCTATAGGTCTGTTGGAGATTGCTTGAGGTCCACTCCAGACCCTGTTTGCCTGGGTATCAGCAGCAGAGGTTGCAGAAGATAGAATATTGCTGAACAGCGAGTGTACCTGTCTGATTCTTGCTTTGGAATCTTCCTCTCAGGGGTGTACTCCGCCCTGTGAGGTGTGGAGTGTCAGACTGCCCCTAGTGGGGGATGTCTCCCAGTTAGGCTACTCAGGGATCAGGGACCCACTTGAACAGGCAGTCTGCCCCCTCTCAGATCTCAATCTCCGTGTTGGGAGATCCACTGCTCTCTTCAAAGCTGTCAGACAGAGTCGTTCGCGTCTGCACTGGCCTCTGCTGCTTTAGCTGTTCCCCGTCCCCAGAGGCGGAGTCTACAGAGACAGGCAGGTTTCCTTGAGCTGCTGTGAGCTCCACCCAGTTCGAGCTTCCCAGCGGCTTTGTTTATCTACTTAAGCCTCAGTGATGGCGGGCGCCCCTCCCCCAGCCTTGCTGCTGCCTTGTGGTTAGATTGCCGCAGGCTGCTGTGTTAGCAAGCAGGGAGGCTCAGTGGGCGTGGGACCCTCCCAGCCAGGTGTGGGATACAATCTCCGGTGTGCCGGTGTTACAGCGCAGTATTGGGGTGGGAGTTACCCGATTTTCCAGGTGTTGTGTGTCTCAGTTCCCCTGGCTAGGAAAAGGGACTCCCTTCCCCCTTGCGCTTCCCAGGTGAGGGGATACCTCACCCTGCTTCAGCTCTTGTTGGTCAGGCTGCAGCAGCTGACCAGCACCGATTGTCCAGCACTGCCGAGTGAGATGACCCCAGTACCTAAGTTGAAAATGCAGAAATCACCGGTCTTTTGTGTCGCTGGCGCTGGGAGATGGAGACTGGAGCTGTTCCTATTCGGCCATCTTGCTCCCAGTTTAATCTTTTCTATAAGCTAAAGTGACTTTTGAAAAAATGTCAGAAAAAAAATTGTATTTAAAAATTACATTGCTTTGTTATTTAGGGGAAGATCTTAAATCCTTTCCAAGACCTGTTGCAGTCACATAACCAGTCGTTTCAACCTTGGGACTTGTTTTGTTATTTCTGGACCCAAAATATGATTACCAGATTTGCTCATAACTGCATCCTTCCCAGTATTCAGAAGTCATCCAAAGTTTCTTAAACTGTTCATTCCCCTTGAAACCTCTAAGTACTTCCTTTACATTCCTTCTTAACTTTTGTGTACATATTACATTTAATATTTATTCTTACACAATAAGATACATTAGATGAAATGATTTAGAAATAACATCTACAGAAATCACCTGTTCTTGTGCTTGAAAATGATGGGGATGGGGAAGAAATTATCATAGATTACTAAGCATAAGTCAAAATTATTTCCATACCTACAAAACCATGAGTCAAAAGCAATTTTCAGTTTCTACCGAAACTTAAAATATGAAAGTATAACTGTGAATAAAAACGTACTTTCTGCTATGTACCAGGAAGTGTGCTAGATGTAACAGAAATAAAAGCAACAAGGAAAACTTAAATATGCAGGAAAGACAGTTTAACAATCAACAGATTAATTCACAGAACAGTGAGGACAAAATACCCACAGTATACAATGAAGAAGAAAATGTAAAATCTAAGCTGTTTTTGAAGTATAAATTGCAAGTTGTGAGACATATGCCAGGAAAAATAACACTCAAGAAGTCCAAAAAAAGCAAACTGGTGATAGCATAAAGAGTAACAGGAACTAAAAACAGACTGAGATAATGTTATAAAACAAAAAAAGCTCAGAAGTGTCCAGAATGCAATGATTTTGATGGTAATATAAAGAAATTCAGTAGGTAATAATAGAATTACATAAAAGTTTAAAGCTGTAATAATCACAATCCCTAGAAGTTAAGATTCAGTAAGACAGAGACCATTGGTTGGATCAAAATAAGTCCTCAGACATACTGGGAAAATGAGTAGTTAGTTATTCTTGTTACATAAACAGCTCTGGTGACAGGATAAACATGTTTTTAGGAGAAAAAGAGTGCTAATATGCCAGTTCTGTAACCCAAATTCAATGTTCTCATATTATTTTCTACTTTCAAGTACTTAACACTTCCTTAAATGTAAAGGTCATGTTAAAATATACTTTCCCAAGAATGTATTTTCAGAAAATGTGAAATAATTTTTTCCTTCTTGTGAGTCTGTTTAGATGTCACTCTACAGAAGATTTCCATCTTGCAAGTCTGTCTAGCTGTCTATCCGTAGTTTGTCTAAGCTATAGAAGTATTTCCATGAATTGCAAGTAATTCTATTAACAGCATTTAAAAAATACTGACTGATTTCTCTCATTTTTGCGAGAGTTCCTTCTTTTTTTGTTTTGAGGTGGAGTCTTACTCAGTCTCCCAGACTGGAGTGCAGTGGCACCGTGTCGACTCACTTGCACCTCCTAGGTTCATGCTGTTCTCCTGCCTCAGTCTCCTGAGTAGCTGGGACTACAGGTGTCTGCCAGCACACCCAGCTAATTTTTCTTGTATTTTTAACAGAGATGGGTTTTCACTGTGTTAGCTAAGATGATCTCCATCTTCTGACCTCCTGATCCACCTGCCTCGGCCTCCCAAAGTGCTGGGATTACAGGCGTGAGCCACTGAGCCTGGCCCTCCTTCTAAGTTTCATAGCTGCTTGAAAGCTTTGAAAATCTATTTACACTTTTACTGAAATACCAACATACAAGTAGGATTACCATATATTAATTTATGTAACATTTGTTCCAATATTCTTCCAACTACACTTGCACTTATATGGCAAAAAGAAGAGGATGGCTAAAGCATTTCAGATCATATGACATGCTGTCTTCAAAAGTTTAGTATTACTAAAAAGACCTTAAAATGCTGTTAAGTGAAGAGCAGTTAGGATATTATAAATAAGGGATTCTTATGTTCCTATCTATCTATCTATCTATCTATCTATCTATCTATCTATCTATCTATGTGTGTGTGTGTGTATTCGACAGCATTCTTAGCATCTGCAGCGTTCTCAAAATAAATGCAAAGCATCTGAACTTGCTGGTTTCTAATCATTTACCAGAAGAACCAAAATATATGAAAACATTTTCCATTTATATAGTGGACTCACCATAGTACTAACAAACCAAAAAAGAATTGCATTTCACATCATTACTATGATTCTTAATACTATGTCCCCTACCTCTATACTCAAACTATTTTATTCCAATTTGTTCCCTAACTGCACAACAGATTTACTTTTCCTTATTTTCCTATCTCAGTAGTAGGTGACCTTTACCACACACCCTTCACCTGCTGCCATGAGAATTTTTCCCAGTATCAAATATAAACTTTTAAATAACAGTTTGAAAACAAATAAATATTTTAAGTTATGTATTCAGTAAATATTTTGAGTATATATTTACTTTGGAAAAATCTTTATATAACCAACATATATGACCAACATACATGCACACACACACACACACACACACACAGAGAGAGACATAAACACACACATGTATATAAAAGTTGCCTTCCAGTATGGGACTATATTTCCCAAATACTGCTTTAAGCATCTTTTCATTGGTTTCTAAATGGAGGCCACCAATGGAAACCTTGCCAGGTCGATCTGCTTCCACTATTTTGCTGTAAATGGTAAAAAAAAAAAAAAAAAAAAAAAAAAAAAAAAAAAAAAAAAAAAAAAACTATATTTACATAACAATAAATAAGCCCAAAAGATAAAAATTCCTTACATACTGTGTTGAAAACTCAAATGAAATTCCCTTACGGAGGCTGACATCTTTTAGTATTTCTTACTTTAAATATGTAAAATTTGTAACATGCAGAGCAAGAGGGGCAGTGACTTCATGGACAAATGCTGCACTTTCATACATAAATAGGTACAGGCACTTGCTACCAGAGCTAGTAGGCAATTTTTTGTGTTTCTTTAATAGGCATGGGTTTCCCCATGGTTGCCAAGCTGGTCTCAAACTCCTGGGCTCAAGCAATCTTCTGGTCTGGTGCTACCAAGTTTATGAGATTTCAGGGGTGAACCACAATGCCCAGCTTGATATTTTAATAAATGATTAAATCAAGCTAATTAAAAAATACATCCTTTCTTGGGAGACAACATTTTAAACTTTTTACAATATTTTAGTGATTTGAAATGTACAATAGATCAAGGATCCCCAAACCCTGGTCTCCAACCAGTACCTGTTTGTGGCCTGTTAGGAAGCCAGCTGCAGAACAGGTGGTGAACTGCTACCACTGCCTGAGCCCCGCCTTCTCTCAGATCAGGGAAGGCAGTGAATTCTCACAGGAGTAGGAGCCCTACTGCAAACTGCGCATGCGAGAATCTAGGTGGCTCTCTCCTTAGAAGAATATAATGCCTGAGTGTGACCTGCGGTGGAACAGTTTCATTCAGAATCCATCCTCCCTATTCCCCACTGGCCTGCCCTGTCCCCCTTGCAGCCCCACTGCCTGACCACTGCTGCCTGTCACACTGCTGTGACCTGAAGCCCCTTCCTACTCTGTGCTCCCCTGTATCTTTCACATTTTTTATGGTGACATTGCATCTTTCACATCCCTCTGCATCTCTTCAGGGATGCAGTATTGTTTTTGATTCACCATTCTTCTAGGTAGAGGCAGCTCTAATGGCTTCTGTTTGGCCTTTCCCACCAGGATAGCTCTCACCCTAACTTTCAGGAAGGCAATGTGGATATTCTGCCAGCTGGTTAGTATGTCTATGCAAATTATATATTCTGGCATTTGGAAAATGACCACAAGATAAGTTCAGGGACACACTGGACCCACTGTAAGTCAGACCTGAGCTAAAATTCCTTTAATTACCTAATATATATAGCCCTTACTTTAACTGGAGGATGACAACGATGTTTTGGGTCCCCTTGAATCAATGCAATCTCAGAACCAGTGTCCAGTAGTCCCAAAATGTCTCACCATTTTCCTTTCCCTAGTGCTCAGTTACCTGAGTAAAAGGCCAGAGGTCTCCTTGGGAAAGGATTAGAGAAAGATTAACAGCATAAACTGTCAGTAGAGTAGTGGGGTCCTTCCTCGATTGAACCCAGCCTATCCTTTATTCAAAAAGGTTCTCAGTCTGAAAACAGGCTCCAGCCTGGACATTGATTGAAGGGCTTGATCCTCTGTTTTTGTACTTCCAATTAGTTTTTTTGCAGTATGCTTCCTATCAATTTTACTTATAGGAATACTGTGATTAATTAGTCAATACCAGAACTCTACATGAGTCAGAATATTCTGATTGCTGCTTTGCCTGTACCATCCTTACAGTAGCTATGTCCACCTTGCTTTTGATTGTTGAATTCCACTACTTGTTCCCTGCCAGTTTGGGGTCCAGTTATTCTCCGCTTATTTGAATTTTGTAGTTCAGTAATTGTGGTTCCTGCCATTAAAGCTGATATGCAGAGAACAGCATTGATAGGGCTTTTCAAAGATACAGATGATGCCCTCACAAATCTATTTTGCTAAGAATTGGTCAAGGGTATACATTCTGGAACCTCCCAGCTAAGATGAATTGGTCTAATGTGATTAATCCACTCCACTATCTCAAGCTCTCTAAGCCTTTTTTTCCCTTTCTCTACATAAAACCAAGGGAGAACAGGCATTTTCAGCTTACTCACAGTAGGTCATCTTTTAACCTACATTTTAGCTAACCAAGCAAAGAAACGATTAGAACCTTTTTTATCTTCCTGAACTGCAATATTAAATGCAGAGTCACTATTTAGTGGGCCCAAATCAATAAGTTCAGCATGATCCAACTCAATGTTTTTTCCACTATTATCCTACACCCTTAGTATTCATTCCCATGACTTTTCTCCAGATTTCTATTTATATAAATTAGAAAAATTTAGCAGTTCTTTTCAAGCATAATGCACCTCCTCATGGGTCACACTCTCAACCTCACCTTTAGGGGCCCACCTGGACTTCAGTCTAGTTATAGGTCTAGAAGCAAACAGGGGTGTTCAGAGTGGCTCTTGAGGAGAATAAACATTATTTTGCTTGGAAACTGCCTCAAGGGCACCCATCACTATTGCCTCAGGAAGTGCAGTGTTTATCTCTTCAGGCAAAGGTAGAGAGGTGGATGGCAGCATACGATGGGGAGGGGATGTTGCCATTGCTAGGAATGTGGGGACAAAAAGTTCATCAGACTTTATAAACTTAGTATCCCCAGCTTCATCAGGGTCCTCCCTTATGCCCCCCTTCCAAGTTTCAAGGACCCTTTCTTTTCCAATGAATGCCTTCTCTTTAAAAGTAGCCATGTGGTGAGGCTGTGCATGCACCTTTCCTTGCAGGCCAGCCATTCGTATGATAAGAGCTTGTATCTGTTTTTCTATAATTTCATCTTGTTCTCTATAGGAGACAAAACTCTCACACAGGGCAATTCTTTCCAGATTTGAGTCTCAGTATCTGCTTCTGAAGATGAGAGATAAAATCCCTGAGTTTAATATTTTATTTCATCACTTTCTCCACTGAACTTAGTTGCAACCAACCAGCTTCATTGTTTTCCTTGATTCTCCACATATAGTCAAAGATATTATGTATAAAATGCTAAACTCTTTACGTTTCATGAGAAGTGCATCAGGAGTGCCAAATGCGTTTATTTTTGCAGCCCCCTGACTCAATCTCCTTTTGTAACACTCTCACAGACACACTCAGGATCAATACTTTGTATTATTTAATCCTATCAAGTTGATACTCAGTATTAACCATCACATTATATAGTTTATGCCAAGAACTCTCAGTATTCTCCACACTACTAGAAGTAGAGTCCTTAACAATTTGGGGTTTAATAATATTAAGAATCCATCCCCAGAAACTCAAACCTAGAAAATAACTCCATCCTTAATATTTTTTTTCTCTACAACCACTCTTGGCACTGAAATCTGTATTAGGCTTCTCTAGATGAACAGAACTAATAGTATATACAAAAGGGAATTTGTTAAGTATTAACTCATATGATTACAATGTTTCACAATAGGCCATTTGCAAGCTGAGGAGCAAGGACAGCCAATCTGAGACCCCAAACTGAAGAATCTGGAGTACAACCTTCAAGGACAAGAAGCATCCAGCACAGGAGAAAGATGTAGTCTAGGAGCCTAGACCAGCCTTGTCTTTTCATATTTTTCTGCCTGCTTTATATTCTAGTTGCACTGGCAGCTGATTTCACGGTGCCCACCCAGATTAATGGTGAGTCTGCCTTTTGCAGCTCACAGACTCAATTGTTAATTCTCTTTGACAACACCCCTACAGACACATTCAGGATCAATATTTTGAATCCAACTAATACTCTTCAATCCAACCAAGTTGACACTCAGTATTAACCATTACGATGCCTGTATACTTTTGGTACCTCTTTGAATATGAATGTCCTCTTTTGTTGTTTCAACTGTGCAAAAGAGCTTTGATCAACACTTTTCTTTAACTAGCTTATTTCTATTGTTGTTGTTGTTGTTGTTGTTGTTGTTGTTTTTTCCTATATCAATCCCATTAAAACAAAGGTCAAGGAGCCATGAGGGGTTGACAGCCCAGTAAATCCATTGGCTTTAAGGCTTTGTGATTTCTTCAAAGTCTTGGTTTTTTTATTGTTTTTGCCTTTGACAGTTCTCTACACTTTCTTGTTTGTATATATGGAAAAATACTTTTTCAATACTTAATTCCAGGCATTTTAAAGTATTTTTAAAATGTTCTTTAGTGTCTGTGTTTATAAAGTGTAAGTCTTTAAAATAAAAATATAAAGGGAGAAAACTCTCTAATTAGTCTTCTAAGTTATGTCTCTTACTTTTCCTAAATTGTCAAACATTTTGAAAAGAATTATAGTTAATCATATTGAATTTCTCACTTTCTGCTGCTAAGAGAACACATCTGTAGTAAGGCCATAATTTTCTTTTTAGGAAGTGTGTTGCTTGGAAAGTAGATGCTTAGATAGAAATACACAATACTACACTGACCACTTTGTGCTCTTAGGGTCAACATAGTAGAGAGGGCAAAGAAACAGTAGAGAGAGCCTAGAGAAGGCATAGACGCCCAAGGGGGTGGTAAAAACATCAAGCTGCAATACAGTATCAATATAAGCTTTATCCAACACTGTCAGTAGTTTGGAAAATGGAATGAATCTTCAGAGCTGTCTGCAGTGTAGGGCAAGATAACTGGGGCTTCAAGCCCATGCTGTTATGTAGACATTCATGGGAATGGCAATGTGGCCTTGAATGAGTGGGTTTTCTGCAAACCTCAAAGGGGGTTTGTAGCTGAGGAATGTGTGCTGGCAGTCATGGCAGATAGAGTAATAACTCCTTTTTTAAAAATTTTTCTTTTTTTTTTTTTTAAGGAGATAGACCTTCATTCTGAAAGTGATCACACATACTTGGAAATAAACCAAAATCGATCTCATTTCCAGCCCCATCCCTCTGGCTATGGTCATTCATGACTTTCATATCTTAGAATCTAAAGTGGATTTTTATGTTTACATCATGTTTTTAAATATGCATGAAGTTCTACTAACCACTTTATCTATTTGCAAATCATTTTTATCTAGTGCTGTGGTATGGCTCTGAGTCCTCACCCAAATCTCATCTTAAATTGTAATCCAAATTGTAATCCTCATGGGTTGAAAGAAGAATCTCATGGAAGCTGATTGAGCTGTGGGGTGATTCCCCCATACTGTTCTCATAATAGTGAGTTCTCCTGAGATCTAATAGTTTTGTGAGATGCTTTAATCTCCTTCAGTCTGTATTTGTTTTATTCTTCTCCTTTCTTTTGCCATGGAAAATAAGATGCACTTGCTTCCCTTCCACTCTGATTGTAAGTATCCTGAGGAAACTTACTCATCAGCCCTGCAAAACTGTGAGTCAATTAAATCTTTTCTTTATAAATTATGTAGTCTCAGGCAGTTCTTTCACAGCAGTGTGAGAATAGACCAATGCATAAATTAGGACCCTTAGAGTGAGATACCACTGTAAAGATACCTGAAAATGTGGAAGCAGCTTTGGCAGTGACAGGCAGAGGTTGAAATAGTTTATAGGACTCAGAAAAAGACAAAGAGAGTGGAAAAGCTAGAAACTTCCTATCATCTAAAAGGCTCAGAAGAAAGGAAAATGTGGCAAAGTTGGGATCTTCATAGAGCTTCTTGAATGACTGTGACCAAAATGCCAGTAGTTATATGGACAATGACCTTAAGGCTGAAGTGGTATCAGATGGAGAAAAGGAATATGTAGGCAACTCAAGCAAAGGTGGCTTTGATGTGCTTTAGCAAAGACACTGGTGGCTTTTGCCACCTGCCCAAGATATTTTTGGAGCTTTGGGGTATCAGGCATGTTAGAAACAATTTTTCAGTGCTGCAAAAGAAATAGCACTCAAACATAAATTTTCTCAGCAAGGCAAATTTACTCCTGCAGGAGGGTGCATCTTATGTATGGAGCAACAGCAAGAGCACCCAGAAGAGAGAAAAGCAGGGGTTTTTATGATTTTTAGTGCAGCTTGTCCCTGTTAGTGTATGTGCCTCCATTGACTGGAGTTGGACCACACAATCTAAACTGAACCTGGTTGGCTAACTTGAAAAGCTCAGGAATGTGGTTACACTGGTGGGAAGGCAGGAGGTAATTTCTTGGTGGTCATGCCTGAGCACAGCAGGGTAGGAGGGGCTGATAGATTAGTGGGCAAGATTAGACAAAGAACAGGGAAATAAGACTTCAGAAGAGACAGTACAAGGAAGTAAAGAATTCTTGGAGAAGAATACCTTGTTTGTAGAAAAGTGAAACTCTTTGAAGAGGAATTATCTAAACTACGTGTTTTTTAACAAGGCAGAATAAATTTCTAAGAGGTGAAACATTCAAAAGATATCAGAGCATAACATTATAAAAAATCTGCTGCCTGAGAATTGGGTAGAAGAGAAAAATCCATATTCTGGGAAGAAGTTGAAGCAGGAAGCAGAAATCTGCATAAGTGAAGAGAAACCAAATGTTATTCACCAAGACAATGAAGAAAATGTTGCCAAAGTATGTCAGAAGACTTTGCAACAGCCCCTCCCATCACAGGCCCTGAGACAAAGGAGAAAAAAAAAAATGGTTTTATGGATGGGTCCAGGAGACTGTATCACAGCTGCTTCAGCCATGAATAAGAGGATCAAGGTGTAGCTCAGGATGTTGCCTCAGGTGGTGCAAGCTCCCCCACTTTGGCAGCTGCCATGTAGTGTTTGTCCTGTGGGTTCTAAGAACGCAAGAATTGAGGTTTGGGAACCTCTGCCTAGATTTTAGAGCATGTATGGTAACTCTTGGATGTCCAAGTAGAAGTCTGCTAGAGGGCCAAAGATCTTACGAAGAACCCCTACTATGGCAGTGCCATAGGAAAATGTGGGGTTGGAATCGCTACACAGAGTTCCTACTGGAGAATTGACAAGTGGAGCTTTGTGAAGAGGAACACTATCCTGCAGGCACCAGAACTGTACATCCGTTGGCAGATTGCACCATGCACCTGGAAAAGCCTCAGACACTCAATGCCAGCCATAAAAGCAGCTGCTATGGAGGGCTATTCCATGCAGACACCGGGGTGCAGCTGCCTAAAGCTGTGGTTGCCCAAGTTTTCATCAGTGTGGCCTGACAAGGAGTCAAAAATAATTTTTTGAACTTTAAGATTAATGACTATTCTATTAGATTTTGGACTTGCATTGAGACTGTAGCCCCTTTGTTTTGTATAATTTCTTCTATTTAGAATGGGTGCATTTGCTCAATGCCTGTACCCCCAATGTATCTAGAAAGTAACTCACTTGCCTTTGATTTTACGAGTTCATAAAAAGAAGGCACTTACCTTGTTTCAGATGAGACTTTGAACTTGGACTTTTGGATTAATGTTACAATGAATTAAGACTTTGGGGGACTGTTAGAAAGGCATGATTATATTTTTAAATATAACAACATAAAATTTGTGGTGGTTAGGAGAAAAACGTAATACTGTTTGTATCCTTACCCAAATCTTATCTTAAATTGTAATGTAAATTTTAATTTTCTCACATTGGATGAAGAACTTGTGGAACATAATTGAATTATGAGGGCAGTTATCCCATGTTTTTTATGTTATGGTCAGTGAGTTCTCATGAGATTTGATAGTTTTGTGAGGGAATTTCCCTCCTTCACACTGCAGGTCTCTCATTTTTCTTCTTACTGCTTCTTTGTGAAGGAAAGATCTGCTTTTCCGTCTTCCATGATCATAAATTTTTTGAGACCTTACCAGCCCTGCAAAACGGTGTGGCTATTATTTATTTATTTATTTATTTATTTATTTATTTTTGTAAATTGCCCAGTTTTGGACAGTGTTTTATAGAAGCGTGAGAATACATCTAGCTTCTATGATACATCTTTGTCTTCAATTTCTGCCAACTGTGTGGCTATGCTTTCTTCATCTCTCTTTCTGGGTCATCCTTCTCCATTTTAAATTCAGTCTCTGTATCAGCCTCTCTCCATTTCCTCTCCCATGTGCTCTCTTTAGGTAATCTTATTTATATTTCTGGTTAAAAATAATTTTTCAAAGTTATAAATATTTAAAATCTCTATGTAGCCAAATTGTTTTTTTAGAAAAAAAATATATTTACTACATCAATAGCAGTATGTGCATTACTTCTCACAATAAAAATATGCTAACTCTACGGTAAGGTAACCAGTATGGTATAATTTGAAGTTTAGTAATTTTATTAAAAATATCAGGTTACTTCCATTGAGATTTTACTCCATAGTTCTCACTTTTGACCTTATCCTATAGTTAGTTTCCTTTGTGATCACAAACACCTGCTATGCATATTATCTGGAAACAGTGAAGACTTAGTGGCAGATAAGGATCTTACCCTATATATCGTTTATCAATGAGAAAGAAGAACTTTTCACAAACCCTTCCTCCTTGTGGTTCATTGGGCTAAATTTAGGCACATTTTCATTTCACCAATATTTTTGAGACCATTGTTGAATTCCCTAAATTTCTATAGACCCATTGGGCCTCGTGATGGGTTCAGCTGATCCTGAAATATATAGCAGTTGAAAGAAGGCTATTTATCTTAAAAACATTTTCAGAAATAAGAGAGGGGTTAGGTAGGCAATCAACAGGGTCAATGACACTTCTGTCTTTATGAAAACTCCATGTTTTCACGAATCATTATAGAGTACCATGCATGACCATATCAGTAAATACATTTGTATAGTTAATAAGCTTGAGCTAAGATTAGGAGTGCACATATTGTGGTTAGTAATCAATGTTTTCTTGGTGCAGCAATCTAGTTTTGTTATTATACAAATTAAATGTGATAATGCATTTAAAACATTTAGAAGAATATTTGGCATATTTTAAGGCTCAAAAAATGTTTGCTATTTTATTACATCCAATTTTACCAGAGTAGGCTCTCAGTTTACACTAATGTCTAAAGAAGAAGTTAAAAACTCATATAATGCAAATATGTTATTGAATAGCATTTACAAGAAAAGGGCAAAAAAACTAGATTCTGCACATTGTGCTCTATAACTACAAACAAAACTGGAGATTGTCCTCTTTGGAGAAATAACCCCATAAGTGAGGCCTCTAATAATCCAACAGTTTAAAATGAAGCACACTGTCACAAAGATCACCAAAGACAAGAGAATAAAAGTCTCTTGTCTTTCATGCAACTGAAAGTGAGACTCGAAAGACAAAATAGATAATATATTTATTGTTCTACATCTGAAGAATGGTCTTAGCCAACATACAACTACAGAAACAGCATGTGGTGATGCAGGAAAAGCTGCAGAAACCAAAGAGTTGAGCCTAAGAATTGACTAATGTATATATAAAGCATTAATATGACAGAGATGGCAGAACATTAGTGCAAGAGAAAGGATTAACAAAACAAGCACTGCAAATTTGTTATCCCCATAAAAATGCAAAAAGATGTCTAGTTTATACCCATCATATGCAAATGTCAACCCCACATAGATTAAAAATGTAAATGTTAAAAGTAATCACATATTTTTAGAAGAAAAATTAGGAAATAATTACAGAGTAACATATAAACTCAGAGTGAGAAAGTTTCCTCTAATGAAACACAAAGAATCCTAATGCAAAAAAAAAAAAAAAATAGTTAGTAGTATTGAATATACTTAAAATATTGTTTATAAAAACATATAAACTAAATTCAAGTACAAGTTACATTTGTGGGAAAATATGTTTGCAATGTATAAAATCAAATATGGAGTGCATGAATATTTCCTGAATAATTAATAACAGCAAACTGAATTGAAAATTGGGCTAAAGTTATGAGCAGGCATTTAACCTAAGGGAAATATGGATTGCCAGTAAACTCGTGGAGTTGCTTAACCTCACTAGTAATAACGAAAATAAAAATTAAAAAGTCCTATCAGTTGGAATTTTGGGGGTTTAAAGTGCAGTTTTTTACATGAATATATTGCGTAGTAATGAATTTGTGTATGTTGACCCAGTGGGTAATTTTTCAGCCCTCACCTATCTCACCCTCACACCATTTGAAGTCTGTAAGTTATCTCATTCCACTCTTTATGGCCATGCATACCCATTATATAGCTTCCATTTATAAGTGAGAAGATGTGGTATGTGATTTTCTGTTTTTCAATCATTTTACTTAGGATAATGGCTCCTAGTTCAAGCCATGTTGCTTCACAATACATGATTTTATTCTTTTATATGGTTGAGAGGTATTGCATGGTGTAAATATATGCCATCTTTACTTTTTCTATCATCCTTTGATGGATACTTAGATTGATTACATAACTTAGCTACTATGAACAATAATGCTGTGATGAACAAGCAAGTGAAGGTATCTTTTATATATATATATATATATATATAATGACCTGTTATTTTTAAATTAGGTACCCAGTAGTGGAATTGTCATTATATAGTAGATATACTTTTAATTATTTGAAAATATTCATGCAACATTTCATACAGCTTGATCTAATTTACGTACCTATCTACAGTGTATAAACTTTCCATTTTTTCTACATTATCACCAACATCTGTTGATTTTTAGTTTCTTAATATTACCCACTCTGACTTGTGTAATATCCTATCTCACTGTGGTTTTAAGTTAACATTACTCTCAAGATTAATGAGCTCAACAGTTTCTGTCAGCTGGGCACCTGTATGATTTCCTTGGAGAAATGTCTGTTCACCTTATTTGCCCATATTTTTAAGGGGTTATTTTTTTTTCTTGTTAAATTGTTTGACTGATTTTAAGATTCTAAATATCAGCCAATTGTCAGATTCATAGCTTGAAAGTTGTTTTTCTACTTTGCAGATTGTTTACTCTGCTAATTATATATACACACACATATATTCAGGAATTACATATGTGTAATTAAAGCAAATGTGCTATCCTTGTATGTAATAACAGAAAAAGAAATGTGTGTGTGTGTGTGTGTGTGTGTGTGTATCTACATATATGTTTTTACTGTAACTGCATCTCATTTGGCTACATTTTTTCATTTTTAGTTTGCCTTTGAAAACTTAGACATACATATTTTACCCAGGCCATAGTCCAGTAGAGAGTTCCTGCATTTTTCTTTTTCTCCTGGGATTTTGATAATTTCAGATTTTACACTTCAGTTTTTAATTCATCATTAGGTAATGTTTTCAAGTGATGAAACTTATAGTTTTGGTTTGATTTCTATGCACAAGCTTATTTCCTAGCACTATTTATTGAAAAGGGTATTATTTCTTCAGTTTTGTTATTATCAACTTTTCCAAACATCAGTTGGTAGTAGTAATGTGCCTTACTTTGGGGATCTCTATTTCATTTTACTGATTTCTATGTCTGTTTTTATGCCAGTACTATGCTCTTTTAGTTGCTATAACCTTGTAATATAGTTTGAGCAGATAAGGTGATTCCTTCTGCTTTGTTCTTTTAGGGAAGTGCTCAGTCCTCAGAGCACTTATTACCAGCTAACTGAAGAGATTTCTGACCCTAAATAACCAGCAGTGATACTCAGGTACTATTTCAAGGTTCTTGGGTGGCCTCTGAGAATTGCAGGCTGCAGGTGAGAGTCCTGTGGTGGCTGGCAGGCAAAACTTCTTGAAAAAAGTAGAGGGAAAATAAAGCAGACTTCTTCTTATACCTTAGGTACAGCACAGATACAGTGTCTAGCCAGAGGGGTGCTTGTGTTATCACAACTTTAGATGATTCTGCACAGAGACAGACTCCATTTGTTTGGAATAAAGAAAACAGAATATGTGTGTTGGCCTGGTATTCTAGGTAACCCAAGCAGACTTTGTTCAAGATCACCAAGGAAGTAACTCCCCAAGTTGGCAAAAACCATGTCATCACTGGGCTTCAGAGTTCTCCCTAAAGCAGATAACACATAGACCAAAACACCCAAGTGTTTTTTTTTTTTTTTTTTTTTTTTTTTTAACATATGAAAAGAGTTCTGTATTAGTCCATTCTCATACTGCGGCAGAGTACAGAGAATTACTGAAGACCAGGTAAATTATGAAGAGGCAAATGTTTAATTTATTTACAGTTTTATAGGCTGTAAGTGTGACTGGGGAACTCTCAGGAAACTTTTAATCAGGGCAGAAGGAAAATGGGGAAGCAAGAATCTTTTTCACATGGGGGAATGAGAGAGAGAGCAGAAGGAAAAGAGAAACACACAACCAGATCTCATGAAAACTCAATATCATGAGAAAAGCAAGCAGGAAATATTTCCCATGATTAAACTACGTATCATCTTGTTATTTCCCCAACATCTGAGATTACAATTCGACATGAGATTTGGGTGAGAACAGAGAGTCAAATACCACCTCTGGCTCCTCGCAAATTCCATGCCTTTTTTTTTCACATTGCAAAACCAATCTTGCTTTCTCAACAGTCCCTAAAGTTTTAAGTTCTTCCAGCATTATCTCAAAAGTCTGAGTCCAGAGTTTCATCGGAGGCAAGGCAAGTCCCTTCTTCCTATGTACTGCCAAAATAAAAAACAAGTTAGTTACTTCTAAGTTACGAAGGGCATTCAGACATTGAGTAAATATTTCTGTTCCAAAAAACAGAAATAGGTCGAAACAAAGGGGCTAGACGTCCCCTGAAAGTCCAAAACACAGCCAGGAAGTTACTACATTTTAAACCTTCAAAATAACATTATTTGACTCCACGTCTCACATCCAGGCTACATAGATGCAAAGGGCGGGCTTCCAAGGTGTTGGGCAGTTCTTCCCCTGTGGTTCTGTGAGATACATCCCCCCTGGCTGCTTTTACAAGCTGGCATGTAGTGCCTACATCTATTCCAGGTACACGGTACAAGCTGTTAATGGACCTATCATTCTGGCATCTGAAGGGCAGTGGTTCCTTTCTTACAAGTCTGTTAGGCAGTGCTTCTGTGGGGTCTCTGTGTTGGGACTTCAACCCTACATTTTTTCTCTTCACTTCACCGGAAGTTTTCCGTAAGTGTTCCACTTTGCAGCACATTTCTGCCTAAACCACCAGGTGTT
Organism: Piliocolobus tephrosceles; assembly: GCF_002776525.5. Classification (NCBI taxonomy): domain Eukaryota; kingdom Metazoa; phylum Chordata; class Mammalia; order Primates; family Cercopithecidae; genus Piliocolobus; species Piliocolobus tephrosceles. Next base: position 51,024 of record NW_022315643.1, read on the forward strand.
TTCATACATACTCTGAAATCTAGGCAGAAGCCCCCAAACTCAACTCTTGCCTTTGCACATTCAGAGCCCTAACACAAGGTAGGAGTCACCAAAGTTTGGGGTTTGCACCTTCTGAAGCAACGACCCAAGCTGTGCTTTGGCCCCTTTTAGCCACAGCTGGAGCTGGAGTGGCTGAGACACAGGGTGCCATGTCCCAAGTTTGCACAGAACAGTGCAGTCCTGAGCTTGGCCCATAGAACCATGTTCTTCTAGGCCTGCAGGCCTGTGATAGTGGGGTGGGGTGGGGTGGGGTGGGGTGGGGCAGGGGGAGGGGGGATGAGGGGAGGATCTGTTGCAAAGGTCTCTGAAATGTCCTGAGGCAATTTGTTAATTATTAACATTCAGCTCTTTACTTATGCAAATTACTGTGGCTTTGAATTTCTTTATAGAAAATAGGGTTTTCTTTTCTACCACAGGTTCAAGCCTGCAAATGTTTCAAACTTTTATGTTTTGCTTGCCTTTCAAAAATAAGTTTTAATATCTGACCTTCCCTTTGCAAACTTCTATGAGATAAGCTTTTAGGAGCAGCCAGGCTACCTCTTGACAGCATTGCTGCTTAGATATTTCTTTCTCCAGATAACTTAAATCATCTCTCTTAACTTTGAAGTTTCTCAAATCTCTGAGAGAGCAGGTGCACCGTGCCACCAGCCTCTTCACTAAAGCATAGCAAGTTTTTACTTACTCTTTATCTCAGTTTCCAATAAGTTTCTCATCTTCATCTGCGACCACCTCACCCTGGACTTTCTTGTTCATATTACTATCAACATTTTGGTCACAATAATTCAACAAGTCTCTAGGAAGTTTCAAACTTTCCCTCATCTTTCTGTTTTTTTTTCTGAGCACTCCAAAGTGTTCCAGCCTCTGCCTGTTACCCAATTCGAAAGTCACTTCCACATTTTCAGGTATCTTTATAGCAATACCCCACCTCTCTGGTAACACTGCTACAAAAAGCTACCTCACCTGTAATCTCAGCACTTTGGGAGGCTGAGGTGGGTGGACCACAAGGTCAGGAGATCGAGATCATCCTGGCTAACATGGTGAAACCCCATCTCTACTAAAAGTAAATACAAAAAATTAACCAGGCGTGGTGGCAGACGCCTGTAGTCCCAGATACTTGGGAGGCTGAGGCAGGAGAATGGTGTGAACCTGGGAGGCAGAGCTTGCAGTGAACCAAGATCGTGCCACTGCACTCCAGCCTGGGTGATGAGAGGGACTGTCTCAGAAAAAAATAAATAAAATAAAAAATCAAAAGCTACCTGAGAACGGATATTTTATAAAGAAAACAGGTTTAATTGACTCATAGTTTTGTAGGCTGTACAGGAAGCATGGCTGGGGAAGTCTCAGGAAATTTACAATCATGGCAAGAGTGCGAAGGGAATGCAAGCATCTTCAAATGGCAGAATGGGAGAGTGAAAGGGGAAGTGCTACACAATTTTAAACAATAAGGTTCTTGTGAGAACTCACCAGCATGAAAAAATTAAGTAGGTAATCCATATCCCATGATTCATCACTTTTCTGCAGGTACCTCCTCCAATTTGGGAATTAGATTTTAACATGAGGTTTGTGTGGGTACACAGAGTCAAACTATATTACCTGCCCAAGAAGGACAAATAAGAACAAACCCAGACAGTAAAACTTACAATAAATAACCCTTCAGTGTTCAGCCATGAAAGAACATCTTCTAGCATCAACATCACTCAGGGAAATGTGACCTGACCAAATAAAGTAAAGGCACCAGAAATTAAATCAGGAAAAACAAAGATATATGGTTTTTCAAATAATTCAAAATTTGTGTGGAGGAAAATTTTAAAAAACTACGATAGCGCAGAGAAGGAATTCAGAATTATATCAGATAAACTTGGCAAAAACATTGAAATAATTTCTGAAAATCAACAAAAATTTAGGATGAAAGATGCAGTTGGCATACTGAAGAATGCAGCAGAGTATTTTAGGAGCAGAATAGGTCAAGCAGGAAAAAACACTGAGCTTTAAGATCAGCAATTTGAAAAAACATAATCAAAAAGGACAAAAGCATAAAGAATAATAAAAACGCTATAAAACATGCCTATAAAATTTAGAAAATAGCCTACCAAAAGTGAATCTAAGAGTGAATGACCTTACAGAAAAGATAAATAACTAGGTAGAAATAGAAAGCATATTTTGCAAACTTCCTAAACAAAGATAAAAAATATTAATACCCAAGTACAAGAATGTTATAGAAAACCAAGCAGATTTAAACAAAAGAACTACTTCATATATGTAATTATTAATCTCTCAAATATCAAAGGTTTAAAAATACTTCTAAAAACAGAAAAATTATAAAAACAAGGATATAGCAATTTTAAATATATATGCACCCAATATCAAAGCATCCAGATATATAAGTATATTATTATTACAGCTAAAGAGAGAGGCAGGCTCCAACATGATAATGGCTGGAGACTTTAACATCCTAGTTTCAGGATTGGACAGAATTCCATACAGATAATCAACAAAGAAACATCAGACTTAATGAGTACTATAGATTAAATAGATTTCATAAATATTAACAGAATATTTCATCCATCAGGTACATAATGCACATTATTTTTCTCAGCAAATAGATAATTCTCAAGAATAGACTGTATGTCAGGACATAGGATGTCTTAAATTCTTTAAAATATTTGAAATAATACCTAGCATCTTTTCTGATGATGAATAAATAAAACAAGAAATTAATAACAAAAAGAACTGTGAAAACTATAGAAACAAAAGCAAATTATAAATATACCACCAAATGTCCAATAATTTAGCAAAGTTAAGCACGATACTGAAAAAAATTGTGAAACAAATGATAATGGAACAACTTATGTCAAAACTTAACGGGATACAAAAAAAAAATGGCAGAACTAAAATGGAAGTTTATCAGTGTCAGTGTGAGGGTCTACATGAAAAAGATAACAAATTCAAATAAATAATCTAATGCTGCAAAATAAAGAACTAAAATAACAAGAGCAAATCAAATCCAAAGTTAGTATAAGAAAAGATCCAAGCAGAAATTTTAAAAAATGAAATTGAAAAACAACACAAAAGATTTTTGAAATCAAAACATTTTTAAAATATTAAACAAAATTGACAAACCTTTAGGAAGACTAAGGAAAAAAAGAAGATTCAAATTCATAAAATGAGAAATAAAAAGTAATACATTAAATCTGATACTACAGAAAGTCAAAGGATCATTAGTGGCTACCATGAGCAACTATGTGCTAATAAATTGAAAAATCTAGAAGAAATAAACAAATTGCTAGATATTCAGCATACTCAGGTTAAACCAAAAAGATATTCAAAATCTGAGAAAACAAATAACAGCAAGTAACAAGATCAATGTTATTATAATAAAAAGTATGCCAGTAAAGACAAGCCCAACATCAGTGACTGATGAATTCTACAAAACATGTAAAAAGTAGCAGACACTAATAATAATCAAACTGGTTAAGAAAATCAAGAGACAATGAGAGAATGCTCCCATACTCATTCTACAAGGTCTGTATTGCACAGATACCAAAACCAATCAAAGACACATGAATAAAAGAAACACTACTGGCCAATATTTCTGATAAATATTGATGCAGAAATCCTCAATAAAATACAAACAAGCCAAATTCAACAATACATTTGAAAAATCATTCACTATGATCTTGTGCAATTTATCCCTGAAGTGTAAGGACATTTTCCCATATACAAATAAATTAATATGATGCATTATACCAACAGAATGGACAAAAATATACTTATTTCAATTGATGTTATAAAAGTTAACATAATTAAATATCTCTTTGTAATAAAAAATCCTTAAATAACTGTTTAAAGAATAAACATACCTCAATATTTAAAAATCCATATATAGCAGACTGAAAACTAGTATCATACTGCATGGGGAGAAACTGAAACCCTTTCTTCTAAAATTTGAAGCATTACAAGAATGCCCGTTTTTACCACTGTTATTCAACATACTAATGGAAACTCTAACTAGAACAATTACACAAAGGAAAAAAAAAAATCATTCAAATGGGAGTGGAAAACTTAAATTCTTGTTTTACTTGATATGATCTTATATTTAGAAAAACCTGAAGACTTCACAAAAAATAATTAGAACTTATATGAAAATTCAGCAAAGTTGCAGGATAAAAAATTAGCATACAAACATTGGTAGCATGTTTGTGTGCCAATCTTAAACAATCTGAAAAATATATTAAAAAGTAATCTAGCCAGGCACAGTGGCTTAAGTTTTTAATTCTAACAATTTGGAAGGCTAAGGCTGCTGTATTGCTCGAGCACAGAAGTTTGAGATCAGCCTGTGAAAGATGACAAAACTCCATCTCTACTAAAGAGATTCTGACCACATGCCTGTGGTCTCAGTTACTTGGGAGGCTGATTTGGTAGAATAACCTGAGCCCGAAAAGCAGAGATTATGATTGCATTCCAGTCTGAGAGTCAGAACAAGACTCTGTCTCTCTTTCTCTCTCTCTCTCTCTCTCTCTATATATATATATATATACCATTTACAAAAGTCGAAAACAAAATTAGATAGCTAGGAATTAACCAAAGAGTGAAAAAAATATTTATAATAATAACTATAAAACAAAAATATAGAGTTTATGTTCATAGGTTGGAATAATAAATAACATAGACTATCTTTCCATTTTGTAAAAAGATAAAATTGTATCTATCTAAAGATAAAATATCAAATGATAAAATATTCATTGATCATCAGATAAATACATATCAAAACTGGCATGAGTTATCATAGTACCCCAGTTAAAATGTCATATCCAAAAAAACAGGCAATAACAAATGATTGTGAGAATATGTAGAAAAAAGAATCCTTGTACATTGTTGCTGGTAATGTTAATTAATATAAACACTATTTAAAACAGCTTGGAAGTTCTTCACAAAACTAACAACAGAGATACTATATGATCCAGCAATTCCAATGCTGAGTATACACTCAAAAGAAAGAAAATCAGTATATAAAGGAAATACCTACACGTTCATGTTTGTTGCAGTCCTGTTTATAATAACTAAGATTTGGAGGCAGTGTAAGTGCCTAGTGACAGGTGAATGAATAAGAAAAATGCAGTACATATACACATTTCACTTGTATCTAGGCATCAAGAACAATGAGATCCTCTTGTCATTTGCAAGAATATTGGTGAAACTGGAACTTAATATGTTGGGTGAAATAAGCTAGGCACTGAAAGATAAACATGGTATGTTATCACTCATTGGTGGGATCTAAAAGTCAAAACAATTGAATTCATGGAAATAGAGGGTAGGAGAATGGTTACCAGAGGGCTGGAAGGGTTGTGTGGGGTTGGAGGGAGGTGGGCATTGTTAATGGATACCAAACAATTGTTAGGAAGAATGAGTAAGACCTACTATTGAATAGCACAACGCTGTGATTCTAGTCAATTATAATTTAATTGTGCATTTTAAAAATAACACAAAGAGTGTAACTGCATTGTTTGTAATTCAAAGGAAAATGCTTGAGTGGATGGACACCCCAATCTCCATGATGCAATTTTTATATATGGCATGCTCCCTTCTTAAAGAATCATATGTACTCTACAATAATATACACCTACTAGGGGCCCACAAACACCAAAATAAAACAAAACAAACACAACATAGAATCTTTAATAATAAATTATGTTTTATCTAATATATAGACAGCTACTCCTACTTACTTTTGTTTTCTGTCTGCATAGGATTATTTTTCTGTGTCTTTAATTTTAGTCTGTGAATAACCTTACATTTTTGTTAGTTTCTTATAAGTAGCCTATAGCTGGACCTTGCTTACTTTCAAGATAAATATTAACATGTGGGGATTTGTTGCTGCCACACTTTTATTTGTTACCTGTTTGCTTTGTAGTCTCATTGGTGTAATTGTTTGATAGTCTTCTGAGTTATATACCTTTGTGTACTTCTGTGATGATATCAATGCTTTTGTTTCCATTTGTAAAACTTTGAGCTTTTCCTTTCTGAACCAGTCTAGTGGTGAAAAATGTTGCTTAGTGCTTGTTTTTCTGAGGAATATTATATACATTTTTTCCTTTACAAAGCTAGTTTTGGCAGCAAAAAAATACTTAGCCGCAGTTTTTCTTTTTTCTTTTTTTAATTGAGAATGTGGAAAAAAGAGGACTCCAACCAGTTCTGGCTTCTTCAGCTTTTTCTGAGAAAATTCTTGTTAGTCTGACATGATTTTCTTTATAAAGATAAGTTATTCTCTCTTGCTACTTTTAGGTTTTTTTTTTCTCTTGTGCTCATTTTGCACTCTCTCAAGATATGCCTTCACAGGTTTTTTCATAAAGTATCTCCCAAGTTCTCTTTGGGCTTCTTGAATCTAGATGTCTAATTCTCTGAGAAGATCAGTGACGTTTTTCTTAATTATTTTTTCATATAGACTTTTAGAGCTTGTTACAATTTTCTTTTTTCCCCAGGAATGTCTGAAAACCTATAGGTTTGGTCAATTAACATAATTGCATATTTCTCAAAATAATTGTTCATTTTTTTTAATTGCTTTTTTTTATAGCTGACAATGTTAATTTGAAAGTCCTACGTTCAGGCTTTAAATTTTCAAAATTCTGCTTTGTCTAATTCATTGTTAAGGATTTTAACACTACTACTTTCTTCAATGTGGTTTTTATTTCAAGAAATTATCTTTTCTTCAATATTTATTCATTTGGTAAATTTATTCATATTCTGAATTGTTTCACATTGTGTTTGTATTAAAACTTTCTCCTGTATCTCATTGAACTTAAAATTTGTATCTTGAATTCTGTATCTGTCATTTCAGAATTTCTATTTTGGTTAAAATTTATTGCCAGAGAACTAGTTTGATTTTTGGAGCTATCAAAACAGCATTTTTTTCATACTTCCAATGTCTATACAGTGATGCCTTCTCAATTTGACAAGGTGTCACTTTGTATTTTTGAATTTACTTTCACTCAAATTGAACTTCCCCACTTTAGGGAGTGACAGTAATATATGTTGTATTTATCACTTGACCTTGATTTTGGGTGTTTTCAATGAACCAAGTCTCTGTAGGTTTTCGTTAGTTTTATAGCATTTCTGTTCTCTGATGTTCCGAAATGGTGATTGTAGAAGTAAAACACTGAGGATTTGATCAAGCTTACAGTCTTCAGTGAAACTGGAACTGTGGAAGTGTCAAAACATTTATCCCATCCTGCAGCACTGGGCCCTTACATTTGTCTATGTGTTTTATTATTTGGTTGTGCAGTTTAAACTACAGTTTCCAGGTAGCACTTATGGGTAAGAGGTGATTTACTTTCAGGTACCCCACTGACGAGTGAAAGTGTTTGCCCTGATTGGAGTAGAAGAGGCAGATTGTAGCAAAATGGGCCAAGGCCTCTGCATGGGGAGAGTAGAAAAATCTGCTCCATAACCTGGCCAGGCAGAACAAAATTGACATTCCTTTCACACTCTATCTCAAGGGTCACAATTTTCATCCCAGATAAAGACTGTTTATTATCTCCAAGCCACCTAAGTTACATGCTTGTCCTACAATTACTGCCAAACTTGCTTCAAGGTAAATCCTTTTTCCTCTGCCAACAACAGCTCTGTGGCTCATCTATTCTCTGTTGCAGGAATGCTCTCACTCCTTGTAGGGGGATGGGTCATACCTTTTGTGCAACCCCCCAGGAGAAACAGTCATGCTGCATCCACAGTAGTGGTAGTGAAGTGGGATATGCCCTTTTCTCCATGTCCATTGCTAGGTGCTGTTGTTCCCTGTTCAATGGAGTGGAACCACACTAATGTCATACAGATCTGATCACAGTGTGTGCATTTCTTTGGATGGTTACAATCACCTTTTTCTCACATGCAGAATGCTCTAAGACAGAGAAGAGCTTGTAATCTTGTTTCCATTGAACTGAGGAATGTTTTGCGTGCTTTACTCTTCCTTTCCTTAGAGGTGGCTGGTCCTGAGGACTAGGCCTCCAGGAAATCTGCATCTTTCCAGGGTCCTGCCATGTTTTTGTGACTGTTGCAGTCTAAGTACATTCTGGGGAAGGTTCGTTGGGGGCCTAGACATGTGGAGATACAATAGCTGGGACTTCCTGGGTAAAATAGAGTCCCAAATTGGGTGCACAACCAGTATGATATGTGCTTTCTCAACTCAGATCTGGGAAGATGAAAAGACAACCTGTGCAAGTTTTTTACCTGGCACTCTGCTTTCAATAAGTCCCCTGCCAATTGCAGTGACTCTCGCCTGTCCAACTGCAGTGACTCTTGCCTGTAATCTGAGCAATTTGGGAGGCTAGGGTGGGTCAATTACTTGAGTCCAGGGGTTCTAGCCCAGCTTGGGCAACATAGTCAAATGCTGTTTCTATAAAACATACAAAAAAAATTAAAGTAGCTGAGACTGGTGGCATATCCTATAGTTCCAGCTACATGGGAGGCTGAGGTGGGAGGATCACTTGAGCCTGGGAGGTGGAGGCTGTAGTGAGCCTAAAAACAAAATAAAATGGCTGGGCGCGGTGGCTTACACCTGTAATCCCAACACTTTGGGAGACTGAGACGGGCAGATCACGAGGTCAGGAGATCAAGACCATCCTGGCGAACACGGTGCAACCCCATCTCTACTAAAAATATAAAAAATTAGACAGCCTTGGTGGTGGGCGCCTGTAGTCCCAGCTACTCCAGAGGCTGAGGCAGGATAATGGTGTGAACCTGGGAGGTGGAGCTTGCAGTGAGCCTAGATTGCTCCACCGTACTCCAGCCTGGGCCACAGAGCGAGACTCCGTCTCAAAAAATAATAATAATAATAATTAATAATAATAATAATAATAAATAAAATAAAATAAAATAAGCTCCCAGATTGCTACCTACATCTCATTAGCACAGGCTTATGAGAGCACAAGGGCTATCTGACAGTTCAGCAGTCAAAAGACTCCTGTGGCAACCAGTGGAGCAAAACAATGCATCCCCACGTACTCTTTTCATGGTACTTCAAATTCCTTAGAAGTCAATGTCTACTAAACATTTTCTTGTACCTTTTTCAGTGCTGTAGTTCCTTACCATGAGTTCTATGACAGGTTTTTGCACTCTTTCCTCAGTATTCTACTTATGTCGTAATTATTTACCAGTAACTTTGGTTCTTCCTCTCTTCCAATTTGAATACCCTATATTTCTTTCTCTGGCCTGATTGCCCTGTCCAGAACTTCTAACACTATGTTGCATAGGAGTGGTGAGAGAGGGCATCCTTGTCTTGTGCCAGTTTTCAAAGGGAATGCTTCCAGTTTTTGCCTGTTCCATATAATATTGGCTGTGGGTTTGTCATAAATACCTCTTATTATTTTGACATACATTCCATCAAGATCTAGTTTAGTGACAGTTTTTAGCATGAAGGGCTGTGGAATTTTATCAAAGGCCTTTTCCGCATCTATTGAGATAATCATGTGGTTTTTGTCATTGGTTCTGTTTAAGTGATGGATTATGTTTATTAATTTGCATATTTGAACCAGTTTTGCATCCCAGGCATGAAGCCAACAGAATCACGGTGGATAAGCTTTTTGATGTGCTGCTGAATTCAATTTGCCACAATTTTATTGAGGATTTTTTGCATCAATGTTTATCAGGGATATTTTCCTGAAATTCTCTTATTTTGTTGTGCCTCTACCAGGTTTTGGTATCAGGATGATGCTGGTCTCATAAAATGAGTTAGGGAGAAAACCCCCTTTTCCCACTGTTTGGAATAGTTTCAGAAGGATTAGTACCAGCTTCTTTTTGTACCCCTGGTAAAATTCAGCTGTGAATCCATCTGGTTCAGGACTCTTTTGGGTTGGTAGGCTACCAAGTACTGCCTCAATTTCAGAACTTATTATTGGTCTATTCAGGGATTTGACTTCTTCCTGGTTTGGACTTGGGATGGTGTATGTGTCTGGGAATTTATTCTTTTCTTGTCGATTTTCCAGTTTTTTTTGTGTAGAGGTTTTTATAGTATTCTCTGATGGTAGTTTGTATTTCAGTGGGACCAGGTGAGTCCCTTCATCATTTTTTATTGTGTCTATTTGATTCTTCTCTCTTTTCTTCTTTATTAGTATGGCGAGCAGTATATATATTTTGTTGATCTTTTCAAAAAATCAGCTCCTGGCTTCACTAATTTTTTGATGGTTGTTTTGTGTCTCTATTTCCTTCAGTTTTACTGTGATCTCAGTTATTTGTGGTCTTCTGCTAGCTTTTGAATTTGTTTTCTCTTGCTTCTCTAGGTCTTTTAATTGTCATGTTAGGGTGTCAATTTTAGATCTTTCCTGCTTTCTCTTGTTGGCGCTTAGTGCTATAAATTTCTCTCTAAACATTGCTTTTGTGGTGTCCCAGAGACTCTGGTATGTTGTGTCTTTGTTCTCATTGGTTTCAGAGAACATCTTTATTTCTGCCTTCATTTTGTTATTACCTAGTAGTCATTCAGGAGAATGTTGTTAAGCTTCCATGTAGTTATGTGGCTTTGATTGAGTTTCTTTATCCTGAGTTCTAATTTGATTGCACCATGGTCTGAGACACTGATTGCTGTGATTTCCATTTTTTTTTTTTTTTCTTTTGCATTGCTGAGGAGTGTTTTACTTTCAATTATGGGGTCAATTTTAGAAAAAGTGCAATGTGGTGCTGAGACAAATGTATGTTCTGTTGATTTGCGGTGGAAAGTTCTGCAGAAATCTATTAAGTCTGCTTGGTGCAGAGCTGAGTTCAAGTTCTTAATATCTTTGTTAATTTTCTGTCTCTTTGATCTGTGTAATATTGAAAGGGAGGTGTTAAATTCTTCCGCTATTATTGTGTGTGAGTCTTTGTCTCTTAGTAGGTCTCTAAGAACTTGCTTTATGAATCTGGATGCTCCTGTATTGGGTGCATACATATTTAGAATAGTTAGCTCTTCTTGTTGCAGTGACCCCTTTACCTTAACTCTTGCAAATTTTTAAGTGAAGAAATACTTTTGAGCAAAGATATATGTAAAACTGAAGAAACTCAGCACCACTTGACTTGTCTTATGAGTAATAGTTTAAAGAATCCTTTATGTCAAAACAGAAGGACACTAAATAGAAATATAAAGCATGTACAAGTGTAATTCTTGCTAGCAAAAGAAAATACAAAGGTATGTCAAAATATTGTAATAATGTAATAGTATAATAGAATACAATATTTTAATTCTAATACAAATGTCAAAGAACAAAAATATAAAAATTAATGTAACTGTCAAATTAGTTCAAATTAGTTCAACCATTGTGGAAGACAGTGTGTCAATTCCTCAAGGATCTAGAATTAAGAAATACCATTTGACCCAGCCATCTCTTTATGGGGTAAATGCCCTGAGGATTAGAAATCACTCTACTATACAGACACATGCACACATAATGTTTATTGCAGCAGTATTCACAATAGCAAAGACTCGGAGCCAACCCAAATGGCCATCAGTGTTAGACTGGATAAAGAAAATGTGGCACATATACCCCATGGAATACTATGCAACCATGAAAATGAGTGAGTTCATGTCCTTTGCAGAGACATGGATGAAGCTGGAAACCATCATTCTCGGTAAATTAATACAGGGCTAGAAAACCAAACACTGCATGTTCTCACTCACAAGTGAGAGCTGAACAATGAGAACAAATGGGCACAGGGAAGGGAACATCACATAGCAGGGCATGTTGGGGGGTGTGATGGTAGGGAATAGATAGCATTAAAAGAAATACCTAATGTAGATGATGGGTTGATGGGTGGAGCAAAAACCACCAGGGCACATGTATACCTATGTAACAAACCTGCACATTCTGCACATGTATCCTGGAACTTAGAGTAAAATTAATTATATATATATATATAAAATTAAAAAAATCAACAGCCATACAAAAGCCATACAAAATAATTTTTTATAAATAAAATGCAATATGATGACATATTACAATATGATGGCATAAAGTTCAGGAAAGGAAAACAAAGCTCTTATACAAAGACCATATGTTTAACAAAACTATTGTTCAAGAATGAGGAACAAAGTTTCTATCTCCAGTTAAACAAACACTAAAAGCTTTAGTACTAGTAGAACTGCTCTTTAAGAAATGCTGGCCAGGTGCAGTGGCTCAGGTCTGTGATCCCAGCAGTTTGGGAGACCGAGGCGGGCAGGTCACAAGGTCATGAGATCAAGACCATCCTGGCTAAGACAGTGAAACCCCGTCCCTACTAAAAATACAAAAATTAGCTGGGCGTGGTGTCAGGTGGTGTAGTCCCAGCAACTCGGGAGGCTGAGACAGGAGAATGACATGAACCCGGGAGGCAGAGCTTGCAGGGAGCAGAGATCGCATCACGACACTCTAATCTGGGTGACAGAGTGAGACTCTGCTTCAAAAAAAAAAAAAAAGAAAAGAAAAAGAAAAAATGTTAAAAAATCTTTCTGGTTGAAATAAAAGAATAGTAGATGATCCTTAAAGCCAAGAGAAAAATGAATAACACCTGTAAATATAAATGTTTAGTAACATCTGACAAATGTTAGATGACCCTAAAAGTCAAGAGAAAAATGAATAGCACTTGTAAACATAAATGTTTAGTAAATATGAAATGCAATATTATCATATATTTATATAATTTGTCACTTATTTTTTCTATATAACTTAATTATTGTGCAACATAATTATAAATTATTGTTAAATAACATACCATTTATGATGTTGCAGTACATGAATATACTCATGTAAAGCAGAAAAAATAAAGATAGAAGCAGAGCATTTGCATGGTAAGAAATCAATTGTTATTATTCAAAGTAGAATATTGTAAATTTAAGTTGGACATTGAAATATATGCATAAATGCAGTAACAAATATATGAAGAGAGTAAGGTAACAATGGATTCAGATCAGTACAGCTAAATAATCAAATTTAATAAAAGATAGAATTGAGAAACATAAAGTATATAAGAAACACACAAGATGAATAGGTAAATTGAAGACAACTTGCTTTTTGGTAATTGTATTATGTGTACAAGAATTAAACTTGCCCTGGAGTTTTAGGTTACAGTGAGCTATGGTCACATCACTGCACTCCAGCGTGGGTGACAGAGACAGAGTGAGAGCCTATCTCTAAAAATGTAAAAATAAATATAAAATGTAAAAAAGATACAAATAGGTAAATAATTTCAAAAGAGATAGATTTATAGGGCCCAAGAGGAGAAACCACTTCTCTGGATGCATTTGGAAACTAACAAATACAAGCATACATGAGATTTACAGTGGTTGTCATGAGAATTCTTGACAACCAGCTGCTATGGTGTTTCAGGCTGAGTTCTTGAGTTTTGAACTCCCTGACCTTATAATTATTTTAATAAATTCTTTATAAGAGTTGAAAAAGATCATAATTATTATAATAAACTCTTTATACCCTCAAAAAAACAAGATTGACAAATTGGGAAATTTAAAAAATAATACTTTATGTTGTCCACAAGATAATCACCTTTAAATTAACTATGAAAAAGAGATATAACATATAAGAATAAAACAGTCCAGTGGCACCCACCTATAATCCCAGCTCTTTGAAAAGCCAAGGTGGGTATATCACCTGATGTCAGGAGTTCAAAACCAGCCTGGACAACATGATGAAACCCTATCACTACTAAAAATACAAAAATTAGCCAAGCATAGTGGTGGATGTCTGTGATCCCAGCTACTTGGGACACTGAGGCAGAGAATCGCTTGAAACTGGGAGGGGGTGGTTGCAGTGATCTGAGACCATCACTAACTCTAGCCTGGGTGACAGAGTTAGACTACATAAAAAAAAAAAAAAAAAAAAAAAAAAAGAAAGAAAGAAAAAAATTGCTTCCATGGAAATTGTAAAGAGATAGAGTTAGTGTATGGAGGCTGGTATTTACAGGCAAAATGAACTTAAAGACATGAAACATTTTATGACATATACATATATAATATATAAATTTTTGATCGAGAAATAAGATATTGCAAGTAGAAATGTGAACACCAAAAGAGAGCTATTAAACATATATAAAGTAAACCATAGAATAGAAAGGAGATATAAGGAAGTTCTGCAATAAGAGATAGAAATTTCATAACCCACTTTTGACAAGAATAAGAAAAAAAAAACAGACACAAAATCAATAAGAGATTGGAAAACTTAGTGCTGTAAAATGAGTAGAAGTAATGTGTACAAATTATATATAAAACTTAACTTCAAAAAATCAAAAGACACTATCTTCAAGTATGCATAATAATAGGTTAAAGAGATACAATGTTTCAGAAGTTAAAACCAGTTTATTTCTTCCCAAAGATTTCAACTGACAAATAATCCTTGCGAACATTTATGGAGCAAAATGTGATGTTTCGATTTCTATCTATCTATCTATCTATCTATCTATCTATCTATCTATCTATCT
>NW_022315643.1:65496-104022 GCF_002776525.5 Piliocolobus tephrosceles
TCTATCTATCTATCTATCTATCTATCTATCTATCTATCTATCTATCTATCTATCTATGTATCTATCTATCTACCTACCTACCTATCTTAAAAACATATTCAAAAGAGACAATTAATGTATATTTATCACCTCATTAATTTTTGTGGTGAAAATGTTTAAAACCAAGGTAAGCAGTTTTGAAGTCCTCAATCTATTACTGCCAATGGAGGTCATCAGGCAATGCCGTATATTGATAAATGTACTTACCCAATCTAATTGCCACTTTATATTTTCTGATCAACTTATTTTCTTTATCCATTTCTCTCCCTTTCCTAAAACTGTAGTCACTATCTTATTCCTCACTGTTCTTATGAGATTAACTTTTGAAATTTTCATACATAAGTGAGATAATGCACTATTTGTCTTTCTGTGCCTGGCTTATTTCACTTTACTTATGTTACAAGTACTTTACTTACATTTGTATTGTAATCCATAACATATTTTCATGACTTTACAAAATTCCATTTTTTATGTACCACTTCTTCTTTATTAATTAAGCTATTGATAGACAGTTGGGTTGTGTTTCATGTGTTGTCTATTATAAATAATGGTGAAATAAAAATGGGACTGCAAATATCTCTTACACAAATCTTTTAAGTTTTTTAGCTATGTACTAAGAAGTTAAATTGCTGAATAATATGGTAATTGCATCTTAACTTCCTGAAGAACCTTAAATCTCTTTCAAAATGTCTATGTTAATTTATATTCCCACCAGGAGTTTAGAAAGGTATTACTTTTTCAACATCTACACCAACACTTATTATTTTCATTATTGATTACACAGTAGTGAAGTTGCTGGGTGGAATGACAGTTCTCATTTTCATTCTTAGAGACATCACCAAACTGTTTCTCATAGAGGAGGTACAAATTCAATTTCCACTGATGGTATATAAGAAAACTAGTTTTCTTGGCATATTCTGAACATCTCTTTTTTTGCTCTTGAACAACAGCAATTTGGTAACTGTAAGATTATATCATACTATGTTTTGTTTTTCTCTGATAATTATTAACTTTAAGAATTGCAAATTACTGTTTGTAATCTGTATGTCTTCTTTGAAAAAGAAATATATATTTATGTTATTTGCCCACTGATACAGTTTGACTCTTTCCCCATCCAAATCTCATGTTGAATTGTGATCTTCAGTGTTGCAGGATGTCCTTGGTAAGAGGGAATTGGATCATAGATGAGGATTTTCCCTTGTTGCTCCCATGTTAGTAACTGAGTTTTCCTGAAATCTAGTTGTTTTACAGTGTATAACACTTCCCTCTCTCTCTCTCAACTGCTGCCATGTGAAGTTGTTCTTAATTTTCTTTTGCCCTTCCGCCATGATTGCGAGCTTACTTAGGACTCCCAGTCATGCTTCCTGTATGACCTGCAGGACTGTGAGTCAATTAAGCCTCTTTTTCAAATAAATTATTCAGTCTCAGGTACTTGTTTTGTAGCAGTGTAAGAAACAACTAGTACAGGAAACTGGTACCAGGGAAGTGAGGCATTGCTATAAAAATGACTGCAAATTGGCCAGGCATGGTGGCTTACGCCTGTAATCCCAGCACTTTGGGAGGCCAGGGTGGGCAGATCACAAGGTCAGGAGATCGAGACCATCCTGGCTAACATGGTGAAACCCCGTCTTTATGAAAAACACAAAAAAATTAGCCAGACATGGTGGTGGGTGTCCATAGTCCCAGCTACTCTGGAGGCTGACGTGGGAGAATGGCATGAACCCGGGAGGTGGAGCTTGCAGTGAGCCAAGATGGCACTACTGCACTCCAGCCTGGGTGACACAGAGAGACTCCATCTCATATAAAAAGACTGAAAATGTGGAAACGTGGAAGCAACTTTGGAAGTGAGTAATGGGGAGAGGCTAAAAAAGTTTGGAGGGTTTCAAAGAAGAGGAAAGATGAGGAAAAGTTTGGAATTTCCTAGATACTCATCGAATGATGGTAACCAATATGCTGACAGCAATACGGACAGTGTAGTCCCAGCTGAGGAAGTCTTACATGAAGGTCAGATAGTTTTTGGGAACTGGAACAAACGTCACTCTTTCTATGCTTTAGCGAAAGCATAGCATGGCTATATTGTGGAAATGCTCTAGAAATGTGTGGAACTTTTAACTTAAGAAAGATCATTTAGAATATCTGAGGGAAAAAATTCCTAAACTGCAAAGACTTCAAGAATTGGTCTGGCTGCTTCTAAAAGCCCACATGCATTTACATAGAGAATTGACCTGAAACTAGAACTTATGTTTAAAAAGGGAGCAGAGAATAAGTTTGAGAAATTTGCAGCCTGACCATTTGGAAACAAAACAAAACAAAAACCTCCATCTTCTGGAAAGGAAATCAAGGCAGCAGAAATTTGTGTAAGTTAAGAAGAGCTGAATGTTAACAAACAACACAATGGGAGACATGCCTCCAGTGTACTTTCCAGACTTTTGCTGAAACCCTGACCATTATAGGCCTGAAGACTCTGGAAGGAAAAATGGTTCTGGGGGCCAGCCCAAATCTCCACCACTTTAGACAGACTCAGAACTTGGCAACCTGCATTCCAGCTGCTCCACCTCCAAATGTGGCTAAAAGTGACCAAGGTACATGTTGGGTCATTGCTTCAGAAGGTGCAACCCCAAGCCTTGGCATCTTCCATTGTGGTGTTTGGCTTGCAGGTGTTCGGAAGATAAGAATGGTAATTTGGAAGCCTCTGCCTAGTTTCACAGAAAGTATGGAAACACCTGGATGTCTAGACAGAAGTGTACTGCAGGGGCAGATTCCTAATGGTGAACCTGTAGAAGTGAAATGCAGAAGGAAATATTGGGTTAGATCTCTAACACAGAGTCCCACTAGGTAGGGGCCCTACCTAGTGGTGCTGTGAGTAGGGGGCCACTGTCCTCAGGCCCCAGAATGACACATGCCCAGTAGCTTGCACTATGCACCTGGACAAGCTACAGGCACTCAATGCTAGGCTGTAAGAGCAGTCAATGAGGCTATATCCTACGGAGCCACAGGGTAGGGCCGCTTAGCTCCTGGGAAGCCTGCTTCTTATGTCAAATGGCTTGAATGTGAGACATGGAATCAAAGAATCTTATTTTACAGCTTTAAGATTTAATAAGTGCCCTCTTGCATTTTGGACTTACATGGGACCTGCAGCACTTTTCATTTGACTAATTTCTCCATTTTGGAATGGTAGCATTTATACAATGCCTGTATCCCCGTTGTATCTTGGGGGTAACTAAGTGTTTTGTATTTTTAATTTTTTATTTTACACGTTTATAGATGAAAGAGACTTGCCTTGTCTCAGACAAGACTTTGGACTTGAAGTTTTGAACTACTGTTGTGACGAGTTAAGATTTTGGGGGCTCTTGGGAGGGTATGATTTTGTTCTAAAATTTGAGAAGGACATGGGATTTGAGAGAGGCCAGGCTGGAGTGATATGGTTTGACCCTGTTTCCACCCAAATCTCATGTAAAATTATGATATTCAGCATTGGAGGAAGAGCCTGATGGAAGGAAGTTGGGTCATGAGAGCAGATTTTTTCCTGTTATTCTCATGATAGCATGTAGCAATTTCCCTGCTCTCTACTACCGCTATGTGAAGACATGGTTGATTTTCCTTTCCCTTCTGCTAAGATTGTAACTTTTCTGAGGCTTTCCAGCTGTGCTTTTCTGAGCAGCTTGTGGAACTGTGAGTCAATTTAAATTCTTATCTTTATAACTTTCTCAGTCTCAGGCAGTTCTTTACAGCAGTGTGAGAATAGCAAATAAACACACTTTTTAATAAGATACTTTTGTTGGAGTTGAGTTTCTCATAAATTTATGAATTTCTCATAAATTAGTCCCCTGTCAAAATTTATTGATAAATGTTACCCCAATCTGTAAATTGTTAATTTTATTCTCAACTAGATTGTTGGTGTATAGAAACACAACTGATTTTTATAAATTGATTTTTGAATGTTGCCTTCTAAAAATTGACTAAATTAATTTATTAGATTTTCCAGATATATGATCATAATATCAGTGAACAGAAATTATTTTACTTCCTCATTTACAATTTGAAGGCTTTTTATTTCTAGCTATTGCCTGATGGTTTTGGCAAGGGCTTCCAATAATGCATTTTTTTTTTTTTTTTTTTTTTTTTTTTTAAAAGTAAAATTTAATATATTTTTCTTTTTCTAGTAATTACAGATAAAGTTTCAATGCTTCCTCAGTCAGCATGATGCTGGCTATTGGTTTATTATAGAGTGTTTATTGTAGATATTATTTTGAGATATATTCCATTTAAGCTTAGTCTGATGATGTTTATTTTTTCATAAGGAAATCCTTTGATCGAATGCTTTTATCTATAAAGAAATCCATATTTTTAAAGAAAACTATTAATTCTGCTTATTACTTCTGTTGATTTAAATGTAATGCACTGTCCCTTCACCCCTGGTATATCCAACACCCACATGCTCGTGATGTATGATCCATTGTATTGTGCCAGTGGGTTCAGTTTGCTCATATTTTGTTAAGAACCTTTGTGGCTACACTAATAATGAATATGTTTTGTTGTTTTGGATTTGTAAATGTCTTGTGTGTATATGAGTGTGTCTTTGTCTGGTATTAGTATGAAGGTAATATTCACTTCATAGAATGAGCTAAGAAAAAGTCTCTCCTCTTTAAGTTTTGAAATAGATTCTACAGAATTGGTGTTAGTTTTTTATGTGGTTACTGAAATTTGTCTGTAAATTTATATGTTTTTGTATTTCTCTTGGGATTAAAAAAAATCACTACGTATTCAACATTGCTACTCATTCTTGATGTTTTGGTTTTCCTCTTTTTCTAGTTACAATTTTAGGAGGCTTTATGTTTCCAGAAACTTAATCATTTTCTCTAGGTTTTTTAGTTTCTGAATTACGGCTGTCCATTGTAGTCGCTTATACTCTTTCCTATTTTTGTGACAGTTGTTGTAATTATTTCTTTTTCATTTTTCAACACTGTTTACTTGGATGTTTCTCTACTATTTTTTCTGTTAGTCTAGTTGATGGCTTGTCTGTTGTATTTGTCTTTTCTCTTTTTTTTGTATATTTTTATGATTATTATACTTTAAGTTCTAGGGTGCATAATGTGCAGGTGTGTTACATATGTATACTTGTGCCATCTTGGTGTGCTGCACCCATCAACTTGTCAGCACCCATCAACTCGTCATTTACATCAGGTATAACTCCCAGTGCAATCCCTCCCCCCTCCCCCTCCCCATGATAGGCCCCAGTGTGTGATGTCCCCCTTCCCAAGTCCAAGTGATCTAATTGTTCAGTTCCCACCTATAAGTGAGAACATGCGGTGTTTGGTTTTCTGTTCTTGCAAGAGTTTGCTGAGAATGATGGTTTCCAGCTGCATCCATGTCCCTACAAAGGACGCAAACTCATCCTTTTTTATGGCTGCATAGTATTCCATGGTGTATATGTGCCACATTTTCTTTCCCCGTCTGTCACTGATGGACATTTGGGTTGATTCCAAGTCGTTGCTATTGTGAATAGTGCCGCAATAAACATATGTGTGCATGGGCCTTTATAGCAGCATGGCTTATAATCCTTTCGGTATATACCCAGTAATGGGATGGCTGGATCATATGGTACATCTAGTTCTAGATCCTTGAGGAATCGCCCTACTGTTTTCCATAATGGTTGAGCTATTTTACAATCCCACCAACAGTGTAAAAATGTCCCTATTTCTCCAAATCCTCTCCAGCACCTGTTGTTTCCTGACCTTTTAATGATTGCCATTCTAACTGGTGTGAGATGGTATCTCATTGTGGTTTTGATTTGCATTTCTCTGATGGCGAGTGATGATGAGCATTTTTTCATGTGTCTGTTGGCTGTATGAATGTCTTCTTTTGAGAAATGTCTGTTCATATCCTTTGTCCACTTTTTGATGGGGTTGTTTGTTTTTTTCTTGTAAATTTGTTTGAGTTGTTTGTAGGTTCTGGATATTAGCCCTTTATCAGATGAGTAGATTGCAAAAACTTTCTCCCATTCTGTAGGTTGCCTGTTCACTCTGAGGGTATTTTCTTTTGCTGTGCAGAAGCTCTTTAGTTTACTGAGATCCCATTTGTCAATTTTGGTTTTTCTTGCCATTGCTTTTGGTGTTTTAGACATGAAGTCCTTGCCCATGCTTATGTCCTGAATAGCATTACCTAGGTTTTCTTCTAGGGTTTTTATGGTATTAAGTCTAACACTTAAGTCTTTAATCCATCTTGAATTAATTTTCATATAAGGAGTAAGGAAAGGATCCAGTTTCAGCTTTCTACTTATGGCTAGCCAATTTTCCCAGCACCATTTATTAATTAGGGAATCCTTTCCCCATTTCTTGTTTTTCTCAGGTTTGTCAAAGATCGTATGGCTGTAGATGTGTGGTATTATTTCTGAGGACTCTGTTCTGTTCCATTGGTCTATATCTCTGTTTTGGTAGCACTACCATGCTGTTTTGGTTACTGTAGCCTTGTAGTACAGTTTGAAGTCAGGTAGCGTGATGCCTCCAGCTTTGTTCTTTTGACGTCTTGGCAATGCGGGCTCTTTTTTGGTTCCATAGAAACTTTAAAGCAGTTTTTTCCAATTCTGTGAAGAAACTCATTGGTAGCTTGATGGGGATGGCACTGAATCTATAAATAACCTTGGGCCATATGGCCATTTTCACAATACTGATTTTTCCTATCCATGAGCGTGGTATGTTCTTCCATCTGTTTGTGTCTTTTTTTATTTCACTGAGCAGTGGTTTGTAGTTCTCCTTGAAGAGGTCCTTTACATCCCTTGTAAGTTGGATTCCTAAGTATTTTATTCTCTTTGGAGCAATTGTGAATGGAAGTTCATTCATGATTTGGCTTTCTGTTTGTTACTGGTGTATAAGAATGCTTGTGATTTTTGCACATTAATTTTGTATCCTGAGAGTTTGCTGAAGTTGCTTATCAGCTTAAGGAGATTTTGGGCTGAGATGATGGGGCTTTCTCCATATACAATCATGTCATCTGCAAACAGGGACAATTTGACTTCTTCTTTTCCTAGCTGAATACCTTGATTTCTTTCTCTTGCCTGATTGTCCTAGCCAGAATTTCCAACTCTATGTTGAATAGGAGTGGTGAGAGAGGGCATCCCTGTCTTGGCCAGTTTTCAAAGGGATTTTTTTTCCAGTTTTTGCCCATTCAGTGTGATATTGGCTGTTGGTTTGTCATAAATAGCTCTTATTGTATTGAAATATGTTCCATCAATACCGAATTTATTGAGCATTTTTAGCAGGAAGGGCTGTTGAATTTCGTCAAAGGCCTTTTGTCCATCTATTGAGATAACCGTGGTTTTTGTCTTTGGTTCTGTTTATGTGCTGGACTACAGTTATTGATTTGTGTATGTTGAAGCAGTCTTGCATCCCAGAGATGAAGCCCATTTGATCATTGTGGATAAGCTATTTGACGTGCTGCTGGATCCAGTTTGCCAGTATTTTATTGAGGATTTTTGCATCAATGTTCATCAGGGATATTGGTCTAAAATTCTCTTTTTTTGTTGTGTCTCTGCCAGGCTTTGGTATCAAGATGATGTTGGCCTCATAAAACGAGTTAGGGAGGATTCCCTCTTTTTCTATTGATTGGAATAGTTTCAGAAGGAATGGTCCCAGCTCCTCCTTGTATCTCTGGTAGAATTCAGCTGTGAATCCATCTGGTCCTGGGCTTTTCTTGGTGGGTAGGCTATTAATTATTGCCTCAATTTCAGAGCCTGCTATTGGTCTATTCAGGGATTCAACTTCTTCCTGGTTTAGTCTTGGGAGAGTGTAAGTGTCCCGGAAATTATCCATTTCTTCTAGATTTTCTAGTTGATTTGCATAGAGGTGTTTATAGTATTCTCTGATGGTAGTTTGAATTTCTGTGGGGTCGGTGGTGATATCCCCTTTATCATTTTTTATTGCATCTATTTGATTCTTCCCTCTTTTCTTCTTTATTAGTCTTGCTAGCGGTCTATCAATTTTGTTGATCTTTTCAAAAAACCAGCTCCTGGATTCATCGATTTTTTGGAGGGTTTTTGTGTCTCTATCTCCTTCAGTTCTGCTCTGATCTTTGTTATTTCTTGCCTCCTTCTAGCTTTTGAATGTGTTTGCTCTTGCTTCTCTAGTTCTTTTAATTGTTTTGTTAGAGTGTCAATTTTAGATCTTTCCAGCTTTCTCTTGTGGGCATTTAGTGCTATAAATTTCCCTCTACACACTGCTTTAAATGTGTCCCAGAGATTCTGGTATGTTGTATCTTTGTTCTCATTGGTGTCAAAGAACATCTTTATTTCTGCCTTCATTTCGTTTTATACCCAGTAGTCATTCAGGAGCAGGTTATTCAGTTTCCCTGTAGTTGACTGGTTTTGATTGAGTTCCTTAGTCCTGAGCTCCAGTTTGATTACACTGTGGTCTGAGAGACAGTTTGTTATAATTTCTGTTCTTGTTCATTTGCTGAGGAGTGCTTTACTTCCAATTATGTGGTCAATTTTGGAATAAGTGTGATGTGGAGCTGAGAAGAATGTATATTCTGTTGATTTGGGGTGGAGAGTTCTGTAGATGTCTATTAGGTCTGCATGCTGCAGAGATGAGTTCAATTCCTGGATATCCTTGTTAACTTTCTGTCTCGTTGATCTGTCTAATGTTGACAGTGGGGTGTTGATGTCTCCCATTATTATTGGATGAGAGTCTAAGTCTCTTTGTAAGTCTCTAAGGACTTGCTTTATGAATCTGGGTGCTTCTGTATTGGGTGCATATATATTTAGGATAGTTAGCTCTTCCTGTTGAATTGATCCCTTTACCATTATGTAAGGGGCTTCTTTGTCTCTTTTGATCTTTGATGGTTTAAGGTCTGTTTTATCAGAGACTAGGATTGCAACCCCTGCTTTTCTTTGTTCTCCATTTGCTTGGTAGATCTTCCTCCATCCCTTTATTTTGAGCCTATGTATGTCTCTGCATGTGAGATGGGTCCTCTGAATACAGCAGACTGATGGGTCTTGACTCTTTATCCAGTTTGCAAGTCTGTGTCTTTTAATTGGAGCATTTAGTCCATTTACATTTAAGGTTAATATTGTTATGCGTGAACTTGATCCTGCCATTATGATATTAACTGGTTATTTTGCTCGTTAGATGATGTAGTTTTTTCCTAGCCTTGATGGTCTTTACATTTTGGCATGTTATTACAATGGCTAGTACCGATTGTTCCTTTCCATGTTTAGTGCTTCCTTCAGGGTCTCTTGTAAGGTAGGCCTGGTGGTGACAAAACCTCTAAGCATTTGCTTATCTGTAAAGAATTTTATTTCTCCTTCACTTATGAAACTTAGTTTGGCTGGATATGAAATTCTGGGTTGAAAATTCTTTTCTTTAGGAATGTTGAATATTGGCCCCCACTCTCTTCTGGCTTGGAAAGTTTCTGCCGAGAGATCTGCTGTTAGTCTGATGGGCTTCCCTTTGTGGGTAACCCGACCTTAAGAGTTTTTCCTTCATTTCAACTTTGATGAATCTGGCAATTATGTGTCTTGGAGTTGCTCTTCTCGAGGAGTATCTTTGTGGCATTCTCTTTATTTCCTGAATTTGAATGTTGGCCTGCCCTGCTAGGTTGAGGAAGTTCTCCTGGATGATATCCTGAAGAGTGTTTTCCAACTTGGTTCTATTTTCCCCCCTCACTTTCAGGCACCCCAATCAGATGTAGATTTGGTCTTTTTACATAATCCCATACTTCTTACAGGCTTTGTTCATTTATTTTTCTTCTTTTTTCTTTAGATTTCTATTCTCGTTTCATTTCATCCATTTGATCCTCAATCGCTGATATTCTTTCTTCCAGTTGATCAAGTCAGTTACTGAAGCTTGTGCATTTGTTACGTAGTTCTTGTGTCATGGTTTTCATCTCTGTCAGTTCGTTTATGGCCTTCTCTGAATTAATTTTTCTAGTTATCAATTCTTCCACTCTTTTTTCAAGATTTTTAGTTTCTTTGTCCTGGGTACGTAAATCCTCCTTTAGCTCTGAGAAGTTTGATGGACTGAAGCCTTCTTCTCTCATCTCGTCAAAGTCATTCTCCGTCCAGCTTTGATGCGTTGCTGGCAATGAGCTGCGTTCCTTTGCAGGGGGAGATGCACTCTTATTTTTTGAATTTCCAGCTTTTCTGCCCTGCTTTTTCCCCATCTTTGGGATTTTATCTGTCTCTGGTCTTTGATGATGGTGATGGAGTTTTGGAGTGATGGGGTTTTGGAGTGAGTGTCCTTCCTGTTTGTTAGTTTTCCTTCTAACAGTCAGTACTCCCAGCTGTAGGTCTGTTGGAGATTGCTTGAGGTCCACTCCAGACCCTGTTTGCCTGGGTGTCAGCAGCAGAGACTGCAGAAGATAGAATATTGCTGAACAGCGAGTATACCTGTCTGATTCTTGCTTTAGAAGATTCCTCTCAGGGGTGTACTCCACCATGAGAGGTGTGGCGTGTCGGTCTGCCCCTAGTGGTGGATGTCTCCCAGTTAGGCACTCAGGGGTCAGGGACCCACTTGAGCAGGCAGTCTGTTTGTTCTCAGATCTCAACCTCCATGTTGGGAGATCCACTGCTCTCTTCAAAGCTGTCAGACAGAGTCGTTTGCGTCTGCAGAGGTTTCTGCTGTTGTTGTTGTTGTTGTTTAGCTGTGCCCTGTCCCCAGAGGTGGAGTCTACAGAGACAGGCAGGGCTCCTTCAGCTGCTGTGATCTCCACCCAGTTCAAGCTTCTCAGCAGCTTTGTTTACCTATTTAAGCCTCAGCAATGGCGGGCGCCCCTCCCTCAGCCTCGCTGCTGCCTTGCCCTTAGATTGCAGACTGCTGTGCTGGCAATGAGGGAGGCTCCATGGGTGGGCGTGGGACCCTCCCAGCCAGGTGTGGGATATAATCTCCTGGTGTGCCCTTTTGCTAAGTCCCTTGGTAAAGAGCAGTATTGGGATGGGAGTTACCAAATTTTCCAGGTGTTGTGTGTCTCAGATCCCCTGGCTAGGAAAAGAGATTCCTTTCCCCCTTGTGTTTCCCAGATGAGGCGATGCCTTGCCCTTCTTCAGCTCTGGCTGGTCGGGCTGCAGCAGCTGACTAGCACTGATTTTCTGGCACTCCCTAGTGATATGAACCCAGTACCTCATTGAAAATGCAGAAATCACCTTCTTCTGTGTCGCTGGCCCTGGGAGCTGGAGACTGGAGCTGTTCCTATTCAGCCATCTTGCTCCAATACTGCCCCACTATCCTGTATTTGTCTTTTCAAATAAACAACTTTTCATGTGTGCATTTGTGATATTTTTACTTTCTATTATTAGTTTTTCTTTGATCTTTGCTATGTCTTTTATTCTGTTAACACTGAGTTGGATTTTTTTTCTGTTTTTATTTATTTTTTAGTTTTTTGAGGTACAGTAATAGGCTGTTAATTTTTATTGTTTTAAGCTTCTTTATCAATACTATTTTGAGTATATCAGAGACTTTGGTATGTTGTGTTTTCTTTTTATGTTAACTAAAATCATTTTATTGTCATTGTTGATTTAGTGATCATTCAAGTGCATGTTATTTTCTTTTCATATATTTGTATGTTTTCAAAGTTCTTGATACTAATTTTTGGCTTCACTGTGATCAAAGCAGATATTAATATGATCTTGAATTATTAAAATTTGTTAAGACTTGTTTTGCAGCCTAAGATGTAATCTCTCTTAATCAAATGGCATGTGCTGATAAGAAGAATTTACATTTTGCAGAAGTTTTTTTGTATAATTTCTATATGCATCTGTTAGGTCTCTTTTATGAAATGTTTAATTTAAGAAGTTCAGGCTTTCTTTTTGGGTTTCTGTCTCAGTAGTCTATTTAATCCTCTGAGTGTTGGGTCAAAGTTTCCCATAGTACTGCATTGCTATCTCTTTATTTAGTAATATCTGTCTTATAAATCTAGACGCAATAGTGTTTGATGTGTACTTATTTAAGTTGTGTTATTCACCTTCTGAATCAATTTTTTTTTATCATTTATATGTGACCATTTTAATATTTTTTACTCTTTTAAAATCAAATAATTTTCTCTCATTTAAGTACAGCTACTTCTGCTTACTTTTGTCTTATAGGTTTTGTGGATTGTCTTTCTCTGTTGGTATACATTTAGTATATATTTGTCTTTAGAGGTAAGCTGAATTTCTTGTAGGCAGCGTAAATTTGTTATTTACCTTTTCAAATATATATGTGTGTGTGTGTTTATGAGTGTGTGTATTTTATGTTTTTATTTTTTTTTAAAAAAAAGATCTGGCCCTGTTGCCCAATCAGGAGTGTAGTTGTGTAATATTGACTCACTACAACCTGTGTCTCGGGAGCTCAAGCCATCCTTCCACCTCAGCCTGTTTATTAGCTGGGACTACAAGAACATGCCATGATGCCCTGCTAATTTTTGCACTTTATTTGTGGAGATGGGTTTTCACCATGTTGTCTAGGCTCATCTAAAACTCCTCAACTCAAGTGACCTGTCCACCTTGGCCTTCCTAACATGCCAGAAGTTTAGGTATGAGCCACTGTGCCTGATCAAATACAGTTATTAATTGGATTGTAAATATTATCACAATTAAGGCTGGGCGCAGTGGCTCAAGCCTGTAATCCCAGCACTTTGGAAGGCCGAGATGGGCGGATCACGAGGTCAGAAGATGGAGACCATCCTGGCTAACATGTTGAAACTCCGTGTCTACTAAAAAAAAAAAAAAAAAAAAAAAAAATACAAAAAACTAGCCAGGCGACGTGGCAGGCGCCTGAAGTCCCAGCTCCTCGGGAGGCTGAGGCAGGAGAATGGCATAAGCCTGGGAGGAGGAGCTTGCAGTTAGCTGAGATCTGGCCACTGCACTCCAGCCTGGGCGACAGAGCCAGACTCTGTCTAAAAAAAAAAAAAAAATTATCACAATTAAAGAAATACTGCAATATTAGAATAGCAGGACACTTAAATCTCTCACTTTCAGAAAGTCAGATAATTTACAGGCAATGAACACAACTTGATTTAATCACAAAACTTGATTTAAACTGCACTCTAGATAAAATGGAGCCAACAGAAATAGATAAAAGTATCTCCTCCAAATGCTGTAGAAGACACATTATTTTAAGCTGTACTTTGAATATTTTGCAGAACAGATTATATGTTAGAATAAAAAAAGTCACAACAAACTTAAGATAGATATCACATGCAATATCTATTTTTACCACAATGAAATAACACTGTAAAGTTAAAAATATAAAGGAAAACATTAGAAACTGCAGAAATTTACAGATATATAAAAATTAAATAGCATGCTCCTGAAAAACCAATGAACCAAAAAAATTAAAAGTAAGTATGTTTAAGAGTTGAGATAAATAAAAAAGTAAACACAATATCTAAAATTAAAAAAGAAAAATCAAATATCACTAAAAGAGAAAAGTCAATAGCAGCCAATTCCAACACTTAAAATAAAAAGCTCTAAAAAAGTCAAGTAAAACAACTCAGAGTTTTAGGAAAACAAAATGAAACTACTCACAATATGTAGAAAATTACAGATTACAAAGTTTAGAGCAGAAACAAACAAAAAAAATAGACTGATATCTGGAATATATAAGAAAAACAACTCAACAGGAAAAACAAATAAAAGCATTAACATGTGACCTTGTACAGCAAAAGAAACTGTCAACAGAGTACACAACCTACAGAATGGGAGAAAATTTTCCAAACTATGCATCTGACAAAAATCAGAAAATTTTTGCAAACTATGCATCTGAAAAAATCGAATATCCAACATCCATAAAGACCTTTAACACAATTCCAATAGAAAACTCCATTAAAAAATGGGAAAATGACATGAACAGTTATTTTTTAAAAGGAGACATACATGCTGCCAATAATCATATATAAATAAAGCTCAAAACCAATGATTATTAGATAAATGCAAATCAAAACCACAATAGGGTACAATCTCACAGCTGTCGGAAAAGCTATTACTAAAATGTTAAATAGTAACAGATGTTGGCAAGACTGCAGAGAAAGGGAAACATGTATACACTGTTTGTGGGTGCATAAATTAGTTCAAGCATTGTGGAAAGCACTATTGTGATTCCGCAAAAGGCTAAAAGCAGAACTACCATTTGGCTAATCAATTTTATGACTAAGTATGTACCCAAGGATGATACATAAATCATCCTACCATAGAGAGACATGCACGTGAATATTCATTGCAGCAGTATTTACAATAGCAAAGACATGATATCAATATAAATGGTCATTAATGATAGACTGAATAAAGCAATATGATGCATATATACCATGGAATACTATGCCAATATATATTAAAAACAAAACAAGATTATATTTTTTGTTTTTGTTTTTGTTGTTGTTGTTTTTTTCCATAGGCACATGGATGGAGATGGAAGGTATTAATCTGAGTAAGCTAAGAGAAAACCAAATACCACATTTTTTGCTCGTAGGTGAGAGCTAAGTACTAACATGTTAAAACAAAGAAGGAGATAACAGATAACACACAGTGGGGTCTACTTGAGAACAGAAGGATGAAAAAGGGAGAGGAGCAGAAGAGATAACTTTTGGGTATTGGGCTTAATTTCTAGGTGATGAAATTAAATTTTGAAAACCAAAATTTAAGTTTTGAAGAGATAATAAAAACTATTTATAATGTGAATATTTATCAAAAGAAGACATCCAAAGGCTAGCAAGCACATAACCAAATGTTCAACATCACTAATGACCACAGAAATGCAAACTAGAACCACATTAAAATAGATATCATCTTACACCATTCAAAATTGCTATTATATAAAAAGAAAAAGAAAAACAGATGATGAAGATGCTAAGAAAGAATATTTAATACTGTTGGTGGGAATATAGATTAGTATAACTTCTATGAAAAACAGCATGGTTATTTATCAAAGAACTAAAACTCTAAGTACCATTTGTTCCAGCAATTCCACTACTGAGTATTTATCAAAGCTATTAAAAACATTATATAAAATACATACTCATATAAGTATTGCAGCATTATTCACAGTAGTAATTCTATAGAATTACCTAAAATGGTTATTAACAGGTAATTAGATTAAACAAATATGCTACATAAACACAATAAAATATAATTTCACTATAGAAAAGAGCAAAGTCATGTCATCTCTATTGACATGTATGAAACTAGAGGCCATGATCTTAAATGAACATGATCTTAGATAAATAAACTTGGAAACATAAAGTCAAATACTGTATATTCACAATATTGTAAGCGTGGGCATAAAGTGTAGAATGATACACATTGGATAGTCAGAAATCTGGAAGGGTGGAAAGAGCTTGGTTGATGAGACATGCTTAATGGGTACAATGTATATCATTCAGATGATAATACATTAAAAACATGACTTCACTACACAATATGATCATGTAACAAAATTGAACTGTACACTTAAATTTATGCATTTTAAACAATACAGTAAAATCCTAAAGATCAGCTGAAGACTTCAAGACATTTTTATCACAAAACAGACTTTTACAATTTCATTATCTAGAAGACAGATAATCTAGAATAAAAAGTTAAGAAGAATCATAATCATTACTTTTTACAATAGAGCAAATAAACATAATCGATATTTGTAGAACATTTCCTCCAACATCCGTAGAATACATATTCTTCTTAGCATATGCAACATTTTCAAGAATAGATCACAAAGCAAATTTTAGAGATTCAAATAAATTGATATTGTTATATTTTCAACTAAATATGGAATAAAACTAATAATCACTAATAAGATTTTTGGAATTTATACAAATACATAAAAATTGAAACATATGATGTGAAATGATCACTGAGTCTATAAAAAATTAAGATGAAAATGAAAACATTTTCTCAAACAAAATTAGAAACACAATGTACCAAAACTTATGGAATACAGCAAAACTGCTAAGCGGGAAGTTTAACATATTTAACGCCTACATTGAAAAGGAAGAATGCTTGCAAATTAACAGTCTTATAACACACATCATGAAACTAGAAAACAGAGAACATGAAAAACCCAAAAATAGCTGAAGAAATTAAATAACGGAGATAGAGGCCGAACTAAATCAAATAGCAACTAAAATTTCTTTTAAAGATCAAAAGAAAATCCATTTCTTTGAAAATATAAATGCAATTAGTAAATTGCAAATAAGCCAGTCAAGAATACTCAAACACAAATTAACAATAAGTAAATAAAGATAAATAAATAATAATAAAAAAATTAAAAACAAAAATCATTACAAGTCTTATCGCAGAAATGCATAAGATTACCAGATGCATTGTGATAACTATGAGCTGGCAAACACGTATATCTAGAGAAAGTGAACAAATTGCTAAAAACATGCTACTTGTTACGATTGACCAAGGAGGAAATAGGAAACCTGAATACTTGAATAACATATATCCATGCTTCCTTTCTACCAAAAAAAAAAAAAAAAAAAAAAAAAAAACCTTAATCTACATGGATTCACAGCAAACTACTACACAACATGCAAAGAGAAACTAATACCAATCCTCTGCAAACACTTCAAATACTGAAGAAGAGAAAATTATTCCTAACTCATAGCAGGCAGGTGTTATTTCAATATAAAAACTAGATAAACACAAAACAAATACAAGAAGAGAAAGCTACAGACCAATGCCTCTGATAAACCTAAGTGCAAAAATTTTCAAAACACTAGCAAAGCAAAACCAACAGTATGTAAAACAGATAAATAATATACTTTATTATTTAATTATATAGTTTGTATGTATTGTATATAAAACAGATAAATCATATAATATGTTATTTTAATAATACAATTTAATGATATTTATGGCTAAGATCTCAAAATCAAATGCAACAAATACAAAAACAAATGCAACACCTAAACTAATAAGCTTCAGTACAGTAAAACAATAACAGAATAAACAGATAACCTGCAGAATACACACACACACACACACACAACACAAAGCAAAAAAGTACTTCCAGCAAGGGCTAACGTCCAGACTCTACAAGAAACTCAAACAACTAACCAGGAAATGAAAATATTCTGAGGGTGAAAGTCATGAACAGATATTTCCCCAAAGACAACATATAAGTGACCAACAAATAGATTAAAAATGCTCAACATTGTTAATCATCAGAGGCATAAAAATCAAAATCACAATGAAATATCTCACAGCAGTCAGAATATTACAAAAATTCACAAATCAACAAATATTGGCTAAGTTGCAGAGAAATAGAATAACGGCATAGTGTTCCTGAGAATAAAATTAGCTCTATTCTTATTTAAACAACTGAAAATTCTTCAAAGAAGTACAAATAGAACTACCATTTGTCCCAGCAATGCCACAACTAGGTATCTACTCAAAGTGGTGGTGGTGAGAGGAGTTACATCCAACATACAGCTACATTGCTATGTTTATCATAGCATCATTCGAAATAGCAAGGTCAACTGGGTGCAGTGGCTCACACCCCTGTAATCCTAGCACTTTGGAAGGCCAAGGCAGGCAGATCATGAAGTCATGGGATCAAGACCATCCTGGCTAACCTGGTGAAATCCTGTCTCTACTAGAAACACAAAAATTAGCTGGGTGTGATGGCAGGTGCCTGTAGTCCCAGCTACTGAGGAGGCTGAGGCAGGATATTGAATCTGGGAGGCAGAGGTTGCAGTGAGCCAGATCTCACCACTGCACTCCAGCAAGGTGACAAAGAGAGACTGTCAAAAAAAAAAAAAAAAAAAAAAAAAAAAAAAAAAAAAAAAAAATTGTAATGTCATGGAATTAAACCAGGTTTCCCTCAAAGTATGATTGAATTGAAAATGTGGTGTCTATACATGATTTAATAGTGCATAACCATAAATATTTACAATAATGTTGTTATATTTTTTTGCAACCACATCCATAGAGCTAAAAGACATTATCTTTAGTGAAATAACTCAGAAACAGAAAATCACTTACCATATGTTTTTACATGTAAGTGGAATCTGAATGATGAGTACACATGGCCATATAGAGGGATATAATAAACACTAGAGACATCAAAAGAGGAGAGCACAGAAGGAAAATGAGAGGTAAAAATTATTCAAAACAACATTTACTAATTGAGTGATGGGCACACTAAAGGCCAAAACTCAACAGTACACAACATACACATATAACACACCTGCACATATACTCTATTCTCTGCACTTACCAAAAATAAATAAATAAATAATATAAAATGCAGAGCTAATAAAATTAATACCCAAATACATTTTGTAAATAAAGAATCACATTGGATGTAAATTTCAAAATTCCTTTGGCATTATAAATTGGAAAAAAAATTCTCATGGAAACATAATCAAATAGAATCTGAGTGTTTTTACTAATATCAAACAAGATAGATTAGAAGCTAAATGTTTTACATGTCATTTTACTAATATCAAACAAGATAGATTAGAAGCTAAATGATAATGTCATTATATAATAAAAAGTAAATGACATTAACAAATAGGTACAATTCTACATATCACACCTAACAACGGTAAATTATATAATCATAATAAAAATTACTACAAATTTAATAGATATTTTAAAAGTACTAAAGAATATTATAAACACATTTACCCCTCTAATTTAAAACCCTAGAATAACTGAATAAATTTTTAAGAATACACGATTCTCAAAAACTACTGAATAAGAAATTTAAAAAGCCAAACTTGAGTAAGTAAATGATTTACATTAGTATTTTAAAACACCTAACAAAGAAAATCTCATAAATAGATGGCTTTACTGTTAAACTCTGTCAACAAGTTAATGTAGATATAAAACCGTAACTTAGTCAATCTTTGATTTTTTTAGTTTTACCTGAACATTGAAGACAAATTTCCAATAAACCAACATTACTCTAAGACCAAATCTGGGGAAAAAAAATACCTCAGGAACAGGCCGATACAGACCAACCCCCCTTATGAAGACAGATGTAAAATCCTTATGGAATGCTTAACAATTAAAATCCATAAACACTTCAAGGTTTATCTACCTTTCAGAAAAGGCATGTAACTAAATAATTTATATCACATTAGTTATAAAACCACTTCAATGTAATGCAGAATATGAATATAATAAGAAACAGTATAATCATAGCTTATACAACAAACATTTTCAAAAAATATAACATATTTATTATCAAAAATAAATGAACTTTAAAGGAAAATTTCCTCTCTTATAGAGACCACTCGAATTCACAGGTATTCTTTTCTTCAGTAGTGTTAAAATAAAACTTAATTTTAAATAAGATGTGGAATGAGGATGCTTTTTTTTTTTTTTTTTTTTTTTTACTTTCAGTTAACTTTGCTTGGAACTTCTAGCATAAGTCATTAGAAAAAATGTAAAAAGTCATATAGATATATAAATTTTGTATACTTTAATGCATAGATAGAAGTATTAAAAATCAACACCTAAATGAAATGTTTCTGAACTCTAGCCATCTACAATATGGAAACAAAAATTACAAACACAATTTTATTTAGAATAACATAAAAAGAAAATAAGTACTAAAATGTATACATGTAGTTGTGATAATTGTATATTAAAAGTATAAAATATTGTATTAAATATGAAAAAGAACTAAATGTAAAACATTACATTTTGATCCCAACTTCTAAGATTTAACTGTTTAAAGTATAAATATTTTTTCAAGTTTATTTATAAACAATATTTTTCTAGCATATTACTATAATTTTCTGTGCAGAATTGAAATATTTTATTTTAAATTGTATATAAATCTGTAAATCTTTATTGTGTCACTATTGCAGAACTAAAAAATTCTCTTATAAAATTTATATTGGTGTCTGGTTAGCCAAAATTGTTGAGACAGAAAAGAAACTGTTGCTCACACTTCTTTACTGCTAATATTACTAAATATTACTAAATAACTACAATAATTATTTAAATGGGGAACTAGTCGAAGTGTGTACACAAAGAAGCATGTAGTTGAATGAAAAATTCACAAATAAGTAAACTCATATATCTGATACATTGACATTGTCAGTGGATAATTCTGTTAAGACAATTTAATAAGAAAATAATTACAGGGAGATCTGGCAAGATGACCACATAGGAACAGCTCCAGTTTGCTGTTCCCATTGAAACCAATGCAGAAGGTGAATGATTTCTGCATTTACAATGCAGAATGAATTAGCCAGCTAATCTCACTGGGAATGTTTAGGCCGTGAGTGAAACCTATGGAGGATGATAAGCAAGATGGGGCATTGCCTCACCCAGGAAGTACAAGCAGCCAGGAATAAATCTCTCCCCTGCCAAGGAAACCATGAAAGACTGTGTGGTACCTGATCCAGATACTACAGTTTTCCCATGGGATCTGCAATCTACAGAGCAGAAAATTCCCTCATGTGCCCACACCACCAGGGCCCTGGGTTTCAAGTACAAAACTGGGTGACTGTTTCAACAGACACCAAGCTAGCTGCAGGAGTTTTTTCTGTTGTTTTTGTTTGTTTGTTTTCCCCAGTGGCACCTGGAACCCCAATGAGACAGAACCATTTACTCCCCTGGAAATAGATGGAGAAAAGATGGTGGAATCAAAGGCTCACCAACACGACTTTACTAACGTTACTAACAATTGTAAAAGTAGAATAAAATAAAATAAAGTAACATGAAATATGAATCATATCAACAGACTGATTCATCTTACTGATTGATTTGTATATGGTTATTATACAATAATTCCATTGATGCCAAAAATGCATTTCATTACATTCAACATCTGTTCAACATAAAAACCTCAGCCACTGGGGATAGAAAAACATACCACAATATAATGAAAACCACATATGATAGGTCTAATGTACTATTATACTTAATATGGAAACATTTAATAGAGAAACTTTATCTAAGACCTAGTATATGACAAGAATACCCCTTGTGGCCCACTTTTATTCAACATAATACAGGAAGTCCTAGTTAGAGCTGTGAGACAATGAGACAAGACAAAGATACAAAAGTTTCTAAATTGGAAAGAAAGAAGTCAAATTATCCTTTCTTACAGATTTTATAATCTTGCATTTGGAAAAATCTAAGAACTCTTATAAGAAAACTATTAGAATGAATAAGCAAATTTAGTAAAGGTGTGGGATACAAAATAAATACACAAAATTAGTAGCATATGTATATGCCAACAGCAAACAATGTGAAAATAAAATTTAAAATGTAATTGGTAATTGCATTTGCAAGAGCCACACAGAAAATTAAATAGTTAGGAATTAATTTTACCAAAGAAGTGAAATACCTTTGTAATAAAAACTATAAGACACTGATGAAATAAACTGAAAATAACACCAAAATAACAGAAATATATGACACATTCAAAGACTGGAAGACTCAATATTGCTAAAGTGTCAATACTACCCAAAGCAATCTTCAGATTCAGTACTTTCTCTCTCAAAACACCAATGATATTCTGAAAAGAAATATTAAAAAATAATTATAAAATGTATATAAAACCACAAAAGACCCAGAATAGCCAAGGCTATTTTAAACAAATTTTAAAAAATAAAGGAATCACATTATGACTTTGATTTATACAACAGAGCTATGGTAACCAAAACAACAAGATACTAACATAAAAATATACACATAGACCAAGGGAACAGAATAGAGAACCAAGAAACAAATCCATCTTCCTACAGAAAATACATTTTCAACAATGGTGTCAAGAACATACACTAGGGCAAGAGATAGTTGTTTTTCTTTAAATAAATGTTGCTCAATTAACTGGATATCCATATGCAGAAAAATGAAACTAGACACCTGTCTCTCAACATATGCAAAAATCAAATCATAATGAATTAAAACTTAAACCTATGACCTTAAATTCTTAAACTACAACAAAATGAACTTTGCAGACAAACTCTGGAACGTGGGTATCAGGAAAAATTATGTGTTCAATACTTCATAACCACACAAAGGTAACCAAAGCAAAAATAAACAAATGTTAACCCATCAAGTTAAAAGCTTCTGCTCAGAAAAAAGAAAAAAAAAAAAAAAAATGGAAGAGGGAAGGGACAACAAATGGAATCTGACAGAATACTTGCAAACTACCCATCGGACAAGGGATTTGAAACCAAAATATGTAAGTTGCTGAGACAACTCTATAGGAAAAGAAAATATAATAACCTGACCAAAAAATGGGCAAAATATGTGAATATGCATTTCTCAAGAGAAAATATATGAGTAGCAAATAGACATATAAAAATATACTAACCTTCACTGATCATCAGAGAAATGCAAATAAAAGCTACAATGAGATATTATATTACTCCAGTTAAAATGGCTGATACAAAAAAAAAATAGGCAATAACAAATGCTGACAATAATGTGGAGAAATGTGAACACTGTTGCTGGAAATGTAAAGTAGTACCAACACTATGGAGAACATTTGTTAGATTTTTTTAAAAAGCTAAAGATCGAGTTGCTATATAATCTAAGAATCTCACTTCTGGATACATACCCCAAAGCAAGAAAATTGATATTGTCAAAAAGACATGTGCACTCCTGCGTTTGTTACAACATTGTTCACAATAACTAAGATTTGGAGGCAGCCTAAGCATTCATCAAAAGATGAATGAGTAAAAAGGTGGTACATATACACAACCATAAAACATAGCATGCTTTTATTTGCAATAACATGGATGGATGTCAATTTATTATTCTAAGTAAAATACACCAGGAACAGAAAGGTAAACATTACATGTCCTCTTTATTTGTGAAACCTAATAAAGCAATTGAACTTACGAACACAGTGAGTAGAGGGCTGTTTACCAGGGACTGGAAAGAATAGTAGGAAGCTGATCTGGTGATGGAGATGTTTAAGCCATACAAAGAAAATAGAAAAAATTAATAAGATCTACTATATGATAGCACACAAAGTGATTATAGCCAATAATAGCTGTGCATTTAAACATTTAAAATAGCAAAAGAGAGTAATTGGGTTGTTTGCTACATGATGAATAAATGCTTGACATAATGGATAATCTAGTATTCATGATAAATTTATTTCAAATTTAATGTCTATTTCAAAATATCTCAGCTATTCAATATACACCAACTATGTACCTACAAAAATTAAAAAGAAAGTAAAACTTATAAAAATAAAATAATTTTAATCTAAATAAAAAATTAAAATGAACATATCAAAATAAATAAAATAAATTTAAATCATAAAAGTATCTTAATAAAATAAATCTGAAGACTTTACTGATAAATGCCATTAGTATAAATTTTACCTAACATTAGTATAGAATGCATGCGAATCATTGGGTTATTCCAAAAAATAAAGCCTGTTTCCTAAATAGTTCTTTGCGGCCAGAATTATTCTAATACCAACATGAAACAAAGACATAATAAAAACTAAAACTTCAAGCCAGTATCTTGATGCAAACTCATCAATAAAATATTATCAAAACAAAAAAGATAATATAACATGGTAAACTGGTATTTTTCACAGAAATGTAAAGAAAATTCAATGTACAGATATTGTAAAATGTGGTACATCTCATCATCAGAATAATCATCATAGCAATACAATAATCTCAAAATATGTAGTATATTGAGCTCATAGCTTAATAAAGCATTTGATGAAATTCAACATACTTTCATAAGAAATATTTCCAAAAATTTAGTATAGATATAACATACATCAACCTAATAAAAACTACATCTGATAAACCCACATTATATTAAAGAGGGAAAGGTTAATATTTTTTCACCTCTTTAGTAACTCCAATAAGAAAAGGGTGCTTACTTTCATCACTTGTTCAACACAGTATTGAAAGTGTTCACCAGAGGACTTAGGAAATAGGAATAAATATGGAACATTTAAATTGGAAAAGGGAAACTTAAATTACCTCCCTTTGCAGATGATGTAATTGTATACAGTTAAAGAATTAAACTAAATATCAAAGAAACTATTACAACTGATAGACAAATTTAGTAAACATACAGGATACAAAATCAACATATAAAAATTGACCATGTTTCTATATACCAACAGAGTTCAAATCAAAAAAATTAAATAAATCTTAGCAACAAATCAATTCAACCAAAAACATAAAAATAATTTCTGAAATAAACACCACAGAACACTAACAAAAGAAATTAAAAGGATGCAAATATAAAATATATGGGATTATAGTTTGTTAAAAATGTTAAAACAATTATATTTAAAAAACAATTTACAGATCAAATTAAATACCTGTCAAAATCACAAAATTTTTTATATAATCATTAATTTATAATGGCACCACAGAAGAACCTGAATATCATAAAATCTACTGAGCAGAAATACAAAGCTGGATGAATCACACTATCTGACTTTAAAATAGACAAAAAAGCTATAGTAACTAAAACAGCATGATATAGGCATAAGTACAGACGTATAGATAATTGCGTCAGAACAGAGAACCCTGAAATAAATTCACACATTCTCAACTTAGATTTTTCAACACGGCCCAAAACACATTCTTTGGATGAAAGAATAATATGTTTAATAAATTGTGTTAGAAAAACTGAATATGCTTATGCAGAGAAATAAAGTGACTTACATTTCACCCTTCATGCAAAAATCAACTAAACACAGATTAAAAACTTAAACAACAGTGGTTGGGCTTACATTTCACCCTTCATGCAAAAATCAACTAAACACAGATTAAAAACTTAAACAACAGTGGTTGGGAGCAGTGGTTCACGCCGTAATCCCAGTACTTTGGGAAACGGAGGTGGGTGGATCACCTGAGGTCAGGAGTTCAAGACCACCCTGACCAATACGGTGAAACCTCGTCTCTATGAAAAAAAAAAAAAAAATACAAAAAATTAGCCCAGCAAGGTGGCATGTGCCTGTACTCTCAGCTACTCATGAGGCTGAGGCAGGAGAACGGTGTGAACCCGGGAAGTAGAGCTTGCAATGAGCCGAGATGGCACTACTGCACTCCAGCATGGGCAGCAGAACAAGACTCTGTCTCAAAAAAAAAAAAAAAAAAAAAAGACTTAAACATAAGTTTCTGATCTATAAAACTACCACAAAAAATAAAAGAAACACTTCAAGACATTAGGTTACTCAAATGTTTCATGAATAAGACTTTAAAAGCAGAAGCAGCAAAATGAGAAATCAATGCACATTATACTGCAAAGTATTTTCATAGCAAAGAGAAGAACAAAACAAGAAATTTTCCACTGGACTAATATACAGAATATACTAGAAACTCATTAGCAAAAAACAAACAAAGTGATTTTTAAAAAATGGACAAAGAGGCCGGGCATGGTCATTCTTGCCTGTAATCCCAGCACTTTGGAAGGCCGAGTCGAGTGGATCACAAAGTCAGAGGTTCAATACCAACCTGGCCAAGATGGTGAAAGCCCGTCTCTATTAAAAATACACAAATTAGCCAGGCATGGTGATGGACATCTGTAATCCCAGCTACTAGCGAGGCCGAGGCAGATAATTGCTTGAACTCGGGAGGCAGAGGTTGCAGTGAGCCGAGGTCATGTCACAGAACTCCAGACTCGGTGACAGAGTGAGACCTGGTCTCAAAGTAAATAAATGAATAAATAAATAAATTGACAAAGAATCTGATTAGGCAATTCTCCAAACAAGAAATGCACGTTCTCCTCAAAAGCGGAAATACAAATACTCCCATTAATATCAGAAATGTTTTGCTTACCACCATAAAATATAAATTAAGAAAACAATGAGATATTCTCTCACTTTACTGAAAATAGCTATCACCAAAAAGATTAAAAAATTATCAAATGGCCATAGGTTGTGTACAGAAGGAAATATATATACTGCAGGTGAGAATGTAAATTAGCCCTGCTCTTACACTTTTTTAAGTGTTGAGTGTTTATGAAATACTAAAATTACAATGATTAACTGTAATTTGATACAGTGATCCCACTACTGGGCAATGAAAATCAGTTTACAAAGAAAAGCATCTGTTTGTACATGCTTATTGCAGCTCTATTTACAATAGCCAGGATTATAAAAAAAATCAACTACAAATTTTATCAACATGAGTAAATAAAAATGCAGTATATTTACACAATAATTATTTATTTGGTCATATCTAGAGCAAAATGATGACATTTGTGCCAACATGGAGGATACTAGAAGGTGTTATGCTATGTGAAGTAAGCCAGTCACAGAAAGAAAAATACTGCATAATGTCACTCACATTTGCAGCTTAGGTCTCGCTAGGCCACAGCAGGGTATAGCACCAAGGAAATTATTGAGGAATTCTATTCTATGACTCTTGAATGTCATTTCTGGACTTTCTCTGCATCACAGGGGAGCCCTCTGATCAGAAACCTGAGTCTCAGGCCTGGAAGTGATCATTACAAGATGATCTAAGAGCCCTTGAGCCTTCTGGGAACATTGGCGGTAGTGCAGAAATACTTCCTGAAATCTGGGTCAAGGTGATGATAGAATGCAAATGCTCTGCCTCTTGTAAAACGAAGACAGACTTAGGAGAATTGCATCTTGTGGTTTCAGTGCCAGCTCAACCTCAGTATAACAGAACACAAGTTAGAATTCTGAAGTTTTGACTCTAGATTCTAACTACAAAATAGTAACTACTTGTGGCCTGGGAGATCTTGACAACCTGATGGGAAGAAAACATACCTGACTGGCTACAGTATTTGCTGCTGTAGAGTCCAGAGGTCTTGAATGAAAATAAGCAGTATTCAAGAAGTGCTTACAGAACACTTTGGTTGAGACTCAGTGCTTTGCTTGCTTCAGGGTTAAGTCCACATAGTCACAGTGATAGAGGCCACATGAATGATGCTGTTACTCTACCCAGCTTCAGGAGTTTCAAAACAGAAAGTGAGATTCTCTTTGAGAGAAGTTATAAAAACAGAATGAGAATAATACAATGATTTTTTGCAGCAACATGAATATTGCTAGAGGTCATTGTTCTGAGTGAAGTCCATAGGAGTGGAACACATTAACTCACTCTGCATGCCTTTGTATACTTGTATCTTAGGTCCCACTTGTAAGTGAAAACATTTAACAGTTGGATCTAAGCTATGAGTATGCAAAGGCATAAGAGTAACAAAATGGAATTTAGAGACTCAGAAGGTGAAGGTTGAAAGGGGATTCAGGGATTTTTACAAAAC
Source organism: Piliocolobus tephrosceles (assembly GCF_002776525.5). Lineage (NCBI taxonomy): Eukaryota > Metazoa > Chordata > Mammalia > Primates > Cercopithecidae > Piliocolobus > Piliocolobus tephrosceles. Next base: position 92,690 of record NW_022315643.1, read on the forward strand.
TACATACTAGGTAAAATATGTGCTACTTGGGTATATTTAGGTACTTGGCTACTTGGATGATAAGGACACTAAAATATTAGAATTCATCACTATATACTTATTCAGTTAACTAAAAAATACTTATATCTCCTGCATTATTGAAATAAAATATAAATAAATTCAAATCAAGTAAACGAATATCCTAAATTATTAATAGGTCAAAAAATTAAGAAGAAAATGGAAATTTTTCTTAAATCAAATGATAATGGAAACATATTATACCCAAACTAATGAAATACAGCAAAATAAATATGCAAATGGAGGCTCCTAGGTACTCACTCATACATGAGTAAAGAGGAAAAACTTCAAATAAACAATCTAACAATGTACCTTGAAGAACTAGAACACCAAGCGAAAACCAACCCCCAAATTAGCAGAAAAAAAGAAATACCAAAGATCAGAGCATAAAATTGAAATAGCGAAGACAATAGAAAACATTACTTTTTAAAAGTCTTTTTTTACATAGTAAATGAAATTGATAAACTATTAGCTAGACTAATGAGAGAATAACAAAAAATTAAAAATAAAAAGTGAAAAAAGACATTATAAGAGATATTGCAGAAATTCAAGCTATTATTATGTCTACTATGAACAACAATATGCAAATAAATTGAAAATTCTAGAAGGAATGGACAAATTTCATGACTCATAGAATCTATCAAGTTTGAACTAGGAAGAAATTCAAAACCGGAATAGACCAATGACAAGTAATGAGATCAAAACCATAATGCAAATATGTCTGTAAAGAAAAGCACAGTAAAGTAAAGGCTTCACTGCTATAATCTACCAAACTTTTAAAGAAAAACTAATATTAATTCTACTCCAATTATCCTGAGGAATACTGGAGAATGGAATTACTCCAACTAATTATAATTAGATAAAGTTAATATTACCCTGACACCAAAACCAGACAAAGACACATTCAGAAAAGAAAACTACAGGAAGATGTATCTGATGACTATTGAAGAAGTAACCCTCAATAAAATACTAGCAAACCAAATTCAGCAATATATTCAGAGCATCATGTATCATGACCAAGTGGGATTTATTCCTGGAATAAAAACATGATTTAATGTACACAAATCAAACAATCTGCTATATCATTTCAATAAAAGGAAGGATAAATTTTATCTAATAATTTCAATTGATGGTGATAAAGCATTTGGTTAAATTTAATATCCTTCAAGATAAAAATCCTCAAAAAACAGAAGATAGAAGAAACATACCTCAACATAATAAAAACCTTATATGACAAAATAAAAAATATTCAGTATTGTACTGAATGGGGAAAAACTGAAAGCATTTTCTCTAAAATCTAGAGTACAACAAAGTTGTCCACTGTGACCACTGTTATTCAGCATAGTACTGGAAGTTCTCTCCAGAGGGATCAGACAAGAAAAATATATGAGAGGCATTTAAGTGGAAAGAGATTAATTCAAATTATTCTAGTTTGCAGATAATATAACCTCATATTAGAAAAAAATCTTAAGGACACCATAGAAAACTATAAGAGCTGATAAGCAAATTGAGTAGAGTTGTAGTACATAAAATTAACAGACAAAAATTTGAAACAGTGAACAATGTCAAAAAGAAATAAGAAATCATCTCATTTTCAATATTCACACATAGAGTTAAATAGCTAGAAACTAACTAAAGAAGTGAAAGATTTGAATAATGAAAACAGTTGAAGAGGACACTACAAAATGGTGATATATGTTATGTTCAGGAATTGTAAGACAATATTGTTAAAATGTCCACACTACCCAGAGCAATCTATAGAGTCAATATAATTCCTAACACAATACCGATAATATTTTTGAAATAAATGAAAAATTAATTTTAAAATCTACATGGAACCACAAGAGACTCAGAATAGTTTAACCTATCATTAGAAAAAAGAATGAAACTAGATAAATCAACTTATCTGACTTCATATTAGATTACAGAGCTATAGTAAGTAAAACAGCATTAAATAGGCATTTTGCTGGCATAAAATAGGAACACAGAAAAATGAAAGCGAATAGAGAACATGACACAAATCCACATAGCTACAGTAAATTCATTTGAACAAATGTGCCAAGAACATCCACTGAGGAAAACATACACCCTGTTAAATAAAGATGCCAAGAAATATGGGCATCTGTATGTGGAATAATAAAAATGAGACTTCTACTTTTGGCCATATATAAAAACTGAATCAAAGTGAATTAAAGCCTTAAGCCTATAAACTGAAACTCTGAAATTACTACAAAAAGACTTGGGAAAATCTCCAGGTTATTAATGTGAAGAGAAGATTTTTTTTTTTTTTTTTTTTTTTGAGATAGATTGTCACCCATGCTGATTTACAGTGGCATGATCAAAGCCCACAGCAACAACTGTCTCTAACGCTTAGGCAATCTCCTGTCTCAGCCCTTGAGAAGTTGGGACTACTGGCACATATCACCACTTATCATGCCAATTTTTTGTTTGTTGTTCACATTCGTAGAGATGGGGTTACATCATGTTCCTCAGGTTGGTTTTGAAATCTTGTCCTCAAGAAATCCATCTAAGTTAGCCTTGCAAAGAGCTAGTATTATAGGTGTAAGTCACCATGCCTGGCCAAAGATTTCCTTAGCAATTGCCCAGAAGCACAAGCAACCTAACCAGAAATGGACATCTGGAATCTCATCCAGTTGAAAAGTTTCTGCAAGGGAAAAAATTAAAAAATCAACAATGTGTAGAGATTATTCACAGAAATGGAAGAAATATTTGTAACTTAACCATCTGACAAAGGATTAATAATCACAATAAATAAAAATCTCAAACAATATATAGGAAAAAATATATAGAAAAATCTTACAATTTGGTCAAAAGATTTCAAAACCACATTTCTCAAAGGAAAACATACCAACGATGAACAGGTATATCAAAAAGTGCTCAAGATCATTGATTATCAGAGACATCCAAATTAAAACTATAATAAGATATCTCAACCTAGTTAAAATGGGTTTTATTGAAAAGACATTGAATAACAAATTCTGCTGAGAATATGAAGTGTAAAATGTGCTCATATTCAAGGACCAGTGTCCTAAGATTGTGCAGCACAGCAAGTCCCTGAATATGGCCCATGAAACAAACATTTATCCTTGCTAAGCCTCTGTGTTGTGGTAAAAGAGACTCTCTGAAATGCTTTAGTGGTCTTTTCCCCACTGTCTTGGATATTAACACTTAGCTCCATTTTGCTTTACTGCAGCATCTTAAATTTCTTCTCTGAAAAAGGGGTTTTCTTTTCCACCACGATATGGGCTGCAAGATTTCCAAACGTTTATGCTGTGTTACTCTTTTTAATATAAGTTTCAGTTTCATGTCAGCTCTTTGCTCATTCATACGAGCTTAGGTTTTTAGAAGCATTCAGTTCACATCCGGAGCACTTTCTGCTTAGAATTTTTTTTTCACCATATACCCTAAATTTTTCCGCCACAGTCACCATACTCAAGTTCAAAGTTTCATGTGTCCCTAGGGCAAGGGTACAATGCATTATCAAGAGTTCGTTGCTAATGCATAACGTATGTTTGCTCCAGTTCCCAATAAGCTCCTCATTTCCACACAAGATCTCCTCAGTGTCTACTTCATTTTCCCTATCACAATCAGCAGGTTGGTCACAACACTTTAAATTAAACACTCTAGGGAGTCCCAAACTTTTCCTCATCATCTCATGAGACCTCCACACTCCCAATCTATGCTAGTTATTTAATTCCTATGTAGCTTCCATATTTTCTGGTAGCTTCATAGCAATACTCTACTGCTCCATATTAGTATTCTGTATATAGTCTGTTTTCCCAGCAATACAGAGTATTGGTATTATCTTAGATACATTTAAGAATAATGCCCAGTAGTTTCTACGTTTGCTTTCATAAATTATAAGTTTTTAACTGAAATGGTAATATATGTGATCTACATAATTATAATCTATATATCATATAATAAATGATATAATGTATCATTTTAAAGCATACCCTTGAGGGTTTTTAATTGTTTCACAATGTTTTTTCACCACAATTATTAATTTAAAAATATTTTTATTAACCTGATAAAAAATTATATACAAATTAAGATGTATCTTGACCTTAAACTCTATAATATTTTAAAATATCTTATCTCTAAGAGATTTCCTATGTAGACCTGTGCATGTCAGCCAGATCCCACCAAGGAGGGGTAGGTGTTCTGGAACAAGCAGGAAGGCTGGAGGAGACCCTGTGCAGCTTCCCAGTGCTCTATGAAGAGTGGGTGTAGAGCATGAGCATGCTGAGGGCGGCAGGATGGAAGCCTGTAAATGTTCTGACCAGGTTGCACCACAGCAGAGCAAAAAGCACCTGGATAGCATGGTGGGTGAAATCGCCTTTCTGAAGAATATTCACTAAGTGGAGATCCACCCAGTTGCAAGGGCAGATCCAGTATGCGCAGATCTCCATAAAGATTAACATGTTCACCAAGCCCAACCTCACCTCTTTGCTGGAGGCCATCTGCCCACAGTAGGGCAAGATGGCCTCCAAGAGAGCATGCAGAACACTGAGGAGTGCTTCAAGAGCCCTTTAGACTGCTGACCCAGAGTGCTGTCAAGAAGGTCTATGCCATGCGAGGCACCAGAGATAAGGTGTCCCACAGCCACTGCATGCTCAAGACCAAGAACTTGGAGATCAAAGCATGCCAGGGCATGAAGCAAGCGATGGAGATGTAGCTACAGGAGCCAAAGGACAAGCTGAACACCTACATCATTAGTGTGCAGGCCATCAACCACAAATTAGAAAATGAATTGAAGATGCAAAGTTAAATGTCTGGATACCTAAATGAATACCAAGTCCTCCAGGTAAAGATGGCTGCAAATAAGGCTGCAGCTTAGAGGAAACTCTTCAAAGGCAAGGAGATTCAGCTGAGTTTCAGCAGCATTGGAAGCAGTCTACTCGCAGACCTTCTGGTCTTTGGTTGATCAGCTACTGGGGTTTACATACCAACTCCCAGGTGGACTCCCACCTGATGTCCACCTGCTCCTTCCTGTCCTACGACAGCAGCCACGTACAAGTGTAGCAGATCATGGTGGAGGAATCCATGGTGGGTGCTAAGATTGAGGAATGCAAAGACTATTATCCCTCTGAAGAAAAAGCCTAAGAGGAGGAAGATAATGAAGAGGCTGAGGAAAAGGAGGCAGGGAAGAGGACTAAGCTGCTAAGGAAGGGTCTAAAGAAGCAAAGGATAAAGAGGAAACAGGTCAAGGTGAAGAAGGAGAGGAAAAGCTGAGGAGGAGGAAAATAAAGTTGAAGGTGCTGGGGAGGAAAAAGCAGGTACGAAAAAATATTAACCCCCATTCCCTTCATTATTACAGGACAAATTCTCCCCAAATCAGGTCAACCCCATCAACAACTAATCAACCACTTGAGTTCCAGATCCTATGTGAATTAACGTGTCAATGTATGTATAATTCTAAGATGACCGAGATTGGATATTTGGTGGTGTGCTATGAATTTCCATTCCATGCAGAGTGGTTTTCTGGCTTGCTGCCAAAATATGCATGACCCTCACTTATGAGTTCAGGTTCTATAGCAATGTGAATTGTATGCAATAAAAAGCACATCATGAATAAATGAATTCACTGGAAAAACAATCCTTTGAAGTTTTGATTTCTAGAGATGAAGGACCTCAAGTCATGTACAATAAATGGTAAATAGTGTTATACTGGATAATTTACTATTCAGAACATTTTATTTAACAATTCACAGTGTGTGTCTTCATATTTCTTGATTTTGTTTGTGTAGCAAAAGCTTTTCAGTGTTTCAAGGGGTTATACCATTCACTCATTATTTTGTGACTAAATAATGTTGCACTGTAGGAAACTTCTACATTTCATTTGTAAATGTATTAGGTGATGGACATTTGTTTGGCTCATGCATTTTACATACTTTGATAGTGTTTTATTTATATTAAATAATTTCTTTGATTACCCATTTTCTGTTTTGGGGGAAAGGTGTGGAATATATGCTCAGATAAAACATGCCTGTTTTTATGAAAATTTGTATGTTATCCTTTGCGAAGTGTCTGTTCAGCTCTTTTGTCCATTTTTTTCCCATTACATTCTGAATTTTCTCTTTTAGAGTTGTGTGAGCTCCTAGATTCTGAATATTAATCAAATATATGTATACATATACACATATATATTCTGATTATTACTCCTTTGTCAGATGAGTAAGTTGCAAAATGTTCTTCCATTTTGTGGGTTGTCTTTTCATTTTGTTGATTGTTGTCTTTATTATGCAGAAACTTTCCTTTTTTTTTCTTTTTGAGACCAGTCTCACTCTGTCGGCCAGGCTGCAGTGCAGTGGGGCTATATTGGCTCACTGCAAGCTCCACCTCCCAGGTTCACGCCATTCTCCTGCCTCATTCACTTCTCCCATATGTAACTGGGACTACAGGTGCCCACCACAATGCCTGCCTAATTTTTTTGTATTTTTTAGTACAGATGGAGTTTCACCATGTTAGCCAGGATGGTCTCAATCTCTTGACCTAGTGATCCGCCCACTTTTATGCAGAAGCTTTCTATTTTGTTTGGATCTCACATTTTGTTTTTGCTTTGGTTTTGGTAAAGCAATTTTTTTTTTTTTTTTTTTTTTTTTTTTGTGGAGTTTTGGTCAAGAAATATTTGTACAGACTAATGTCCTGATGGCCTTTTTTCAATGCTCTCTTCTAGTTATTTTATAATCTGAGGTCATACATCTAAGTTTTTACTTCATTTTGATTTGATTCTCATTTTTCTGCCTATGGATATTCAGTTTTCCCAGAAACATTTATCGAAGACACTGTCTTTTCCCCAATGTACGTTCTTGGGAACTTTGTTAAAAATAAGTACCCTGTAGATGTATATTTTGTTTTTCTGCGTTGTCTAACATGTTCTACTGGTCGATGTGTTTGTTTTTATGGCAGTAGCATAAAGCTTTGTTACTTTTTATATTTTTTACTATCATTTTATAGAATAATTTGAAATCAGGCAATATAATTCCTCCAGTTTTGTTTGTTTTGCTTAAAACAGATTTGGCTATTCTGGGTCATGTGGTTCCATATTAATTTGTTTCTTTTTTTATTTTTATGAAGCAAGTGATTGGTGTTTTTTTATGAAGGTTGCATTAAACCTGATTTTGGTAGTATAAATATTTTAACAATATTAATTATTCCAATTTATAAACATAGAATATCTTTCTAGTTATTGTGTCCTCTTCAGTTTCTTGCATCGGTTTTTTATAGTTTTCAGATCTTTCACTTCTTTGCTTAAATTAGTTTCTGGGTGTTTTCTTTGATTTGTAGCTACTGTAAATGACATTACTTTATTGATTTTATTTTAGGTTGTTTGCCATTGACATATATAAATGTTGATTTCTTTTTAGGTTGTTTGCCATTGACATATATAAATATTGATTTCTTTTTAGATTGTTTGCCATTGACATGTATAAATGTTACTTTTTTGTAGGTTGATTTCATATCCTCCAACTTTATTAAATTTGACCTTTGATACTTTATTAACTGAATTGAAGTAGCTTTCTATGGCTTAAATCTCCTTGATGTTCTATATAACTTTCTTGAACTTGGATACCAATATTTTTCCATAGGTTTGAAAAGTTATCTACTATTATGATTTTGAATAAAGTTTTAGCTGTCTCTCACTCTTTGCCTTTTTTTAGGGCCAATTATTGTTAGTTTTCCTCTTGAGGCTACTTCCTAGATCATGTAGGCATACTTTATTCTTTTTTAAAAATTTCATTTCTTTTTTTTTTTTTTTTTTTTTTGTCTCCTCTGACTGTATTCAAATTACTTGTCTTCAAGGTCACTACTTTTTTCTCCTGCTTGATCAATTATTCTATAAAAGATGCAGATGTGGTCAGGTGCAGTGCTCACAACACTAATCCCAGCACTTTGGGAGGCTGAGGTGGGTAGGTCATGAGGTCAGGAATTAGAGACCAGCCTGGCCAATACAGTGAAACTTCGTCTCTACTAAAAGAACAAAAATTAAATGGGCGTGGTGGTGCATGGCTGTAATCCCTACTACTAGGGATGCTGAGGCAGAAGAATTGCTTGAACCAAGGAGGTAGAGGTTGCAGTGAACCTAGATTGTGCCATTGTACCCCAGCCTGGACAACAGAGTGACATTCCTTCTCATAAATAAATAAATAAATATAAAAATAAAAGACATAGTGCATTTTTCTGTTTTTCAATTGTAATTTACCCTCTAAAATTCTGATTGGCTCTTTTTAGTTATGTCAATGATTTTGTAAAAATGATGAATTTTAACATTTTAATTTTAAGTTGATAAAATTCTATATTTCTTCTCATTGTTTTCTCGAATTCTGTCATCGTTCTCTGTGTTGTGTTGAATTTATCTTGAATTTCTTCTTTGTGTTGTCTTCCAAACAGAACTATTTTGAATTCTTTGTCAGAAATACCATATAGAACTATTTTGAATTCTATGTCAGAAACACCATATATCTTTGTTTCTCCAGAATTGTGTTGAGTTTTTGGGAAAGTCACTGATTTCTTGGTGGTCTTGCTGTTTGTTGATATTCATCGGTTTTGGGGCATTGAAGAGTTAGGAATTTATTGTTGTCTTCACAGTCTGAACTTGCTTATACCAGTACAGGAGAAGGCTTACAGGTATTTGAAAGAACTTGGGTGCTACTGTCTAAGACTTATCTGCATTAGGAGCATCCTAAGCCCAGTAACGCTGTGATTCTTACAGATGTGTAAAGGTACCACATTGGTGAATGGTCTTAAATGAGGCCTAGAAGAACTTCATAAATTAGCAGGCAGATGCTCTAGTCTTCTTCCCTTACTTTTTTCCAACCAAAGTCTCCATCTCTGTCTCCATCTCCCTCTCCTTTCACCCTTCCCCTCCCCTTTCCCTCCCCCTTCCCCTCTCCTTTCCTCCCCCTTCCCCTCCCCTTCCCCTCTCCCTTTCTGTAAAAATAGCACCCCTGTTTCCACCACCCCTGGGACTCCACTGTGGGATAGACATGAAGTCAGGACAGCACTAGGTCTTGCCCAAAGCCAGGTCTAATCATTAACCATCTACTGCCTATGTTTGCTAAAGGCCCTATGGTTCTACAATAAACAGGTTATAAAGACAGCCAGGGTTTTTTCCTTCCACTGAGGGCAGAAAGTTCCCACAGGTCACGGACAGGTCCAGAGATGAAATGAAAACTAGGGACTGGAGTAAAGAACCTTAGTGGCCAGGAGTGGTGGCTCACTCCAGTAATCCCAGCCCTTCATGAGACTAAGGCTGGTGGATCATGAGGTCAGTAGATTGTGACCACCCAGCTATCACAGTGAAAGCCCGTCTCTAGTAAAAATACAAAAAAAAAAAAAAAAAAATGGATGTAGGGATGTGCCAGAAACTCGGAAGGGTGAGTAGGAGAATGGTGTGAACCCAGGAGGCAGAAGGGACAGTGAGCTGAGATTGTGCCATTGCACTTCAGCCTGGGCAACAGAGTGAGACTCCATCTCAAAAATAAAAATAAAAATAAATAAAAAACCTTAGATAGCCTATTCGATTGTGTCTAAGCTGGCTTTCAAACATGAGGCACAGTACTTTCCATTTTTTCCTCCCTTTCGCACAGGCAATGGAGCCTGACCCTGTGGCCACCACCACAATAGTCCTTGGGGAGTGCTACCAGGGAATTGCTGATGTTTCCTTTAGACCCAAGCACTGTTCAGTCAGCTTGTGGGCAATGCAGATAGGGGTGGCTATGATCCTTCAGGGCAGTGGCCTTCCTTCTGGTCTAGGACAGGTCCAGAAATGCCATCCAAAAGTCAAGATTTGAAACAGGTTCTTTTTATCACTTTTGTACCTTTTCTTCCAAGGTATTTCATGGTTTGGACTATTTTCATAATGGTAGATGTTGGCTTCTTGCTTCAGATGTAGAACTTCTTAAATAATTTCTAGATGAAAGATACAGGCAAAGAGAATTTCATCTGTTTTTGTTTATATGGGAAATACTTCATTATTTTTTATTTCTGAATGATATCTTTCCTTGTGTAGTATTCTCAAATGAACTATTTATTTTTCCTCCCAGATTGTTGGTAAGATTATTCTGTTAAATTCTGCCCTTTAAGTTTTCTTCTGAATATATCAGATCTTAGTTCAGTGGTGAACTTTTATATTTGATTTGATACATAATTTATTTGTGTTTTAAAAATGTGTTGTCTTTTACCAGGTAGTTTAACTACAATTTGTATGAAGACAAATGCTTTGGGATTGGATTTATTTTTGATACTTTCAGCTTATCATGTCTCAATGTCTATATTTCTTCCAGTACTGGGACAGTTCTTAGTTATAATTAAATGAATAGTATTTTATGGATTTTCATCACTTTTCTTCTAAAACTTCCAAAATTTAAATATTTTTATGTTGTCCCATATGTTACTTAGAGTTTTGTTTTGTTAAATTTTTTCATTGTGTGTGACTGCATTTTTAAAATTGCACTCACATTTTGATTTCTCTTCTGCTTTATCTAGTAAATTTCTGTTTTTATTTTTTGTTCAGAAACTTTTGTTCTTTTTCAATATCTCTTTTTAAATTATATATTACAATAATTTTTATTTATTTCTAGCTTCTGTAGTCATTATTTAATTATTATTTGTATTTTTCTCTTTAGAACATTGTTTTCATTTTATTTTTTGCATTTCATAAGATCTCTTCTTTTTTGGGTCTGTTTACTTAAGAATTATTATGTTCATTTGGAATTGTGTTTTTGTCTTCTTTCTTCATGGTTTATGGGTTCTTTCACTGATATATGCACAACTAACAATAGCTGATACTTTCATCAGTTTTACAGAGTAACTTCCACAAGAAAATATTTATTTCTGTAGATATTTTAAAAACTCTTACTGGTTAGAGTGCTTTGGTTTTGGTTATGGATCACAATTATAGTGGCCATCTAATTACCTTAGCTGTAATTACCATTAGCTTTCTTTGCGAGGCTTTTTTTTTTTTTTTTTTTTTTTTTTTTTTTTTTTTTTTTTTTTTTTTGTTTTTTTTTTTTTTTTTTTTTTTTTTTTTTTTTTTTTTTTTTTTTTTATGGCTTAGACTGTGCTTTCTTGAGGAGATTGTGCCAAGATATTCCTGAAATAGGAGCATCAATTGAGATGGTGTGTGTGGAATGTGGTAATAGTGTTGTTAAGGCACAAGTAGGCCAATCCTTTGGTCTGAGTTGCCATGTGTTAATTCTGGCATTGACAATGGCAAGCAGTGATAACTGATCTTCACATATCCAGGATGC
>NW_022315646.1:0-12336 GCF_002776525.5 Piliocolobus tephrosceles
AAGACTCAAATAGACACAATAAAAAAAGACAAAGGGGAAATCACCTATGACCCCACAGAAATACAAACTACCATCAGAGAATACTATCAACACCTCTATGCAAATAAACTAGAAAATCTAGAAGAAATGGATAAATTCCTGGACACATACACCCTCCCAAGACTAAACCAGGAAGAAGTCGAAACTCTGCATAGACCAATAACAAGTTCTGAAATTGAGGCAATAATTAATAGCCTAGCAACCAAAAAAAGTGCAGGACCAGACGGATTCACAGCCGAATTCTACCAGAGGTACAAACAGGAGCTGATACCACTCCTTCTGAAACTTTTCCAAACAGTAGAAAAAGAGGGAATGCTCCCTAACTCATATTATGAGGCCAGCATCATCCTGATGCTGGCAGAGACATAACAAAAAGAAATTTCAGGCCAGTATCCCTGATGAACATCGATGCAGAAATCCTCAATAAAATACTGGCAAACCAAATCCAGCAGCACATCAAAAAGCTTATCCACCATGATCAAGTCGGCATCATCCCTGGGATGCAAGGCTGGTTCAACATATGGATCTCGATAAACGTAATCTAATCTATCACATAAACAGAACCAATGACAAAAACCACATGATTAACTCAATAGATGCAGAAATAGCTTTGGACAAAATTCAACAGCCCTTCGTGCTAAAAACTCTCAATAAACTAGGTATTGATGGAACATATCTCAAAATAAGAAGAGCTATTTATGATAAACCCACAGCCACTATCATAACAAATGGGCAAAAACTGGAAGCACTCCCTTTGAAAACTGGCACAAGGCAAGGATGCCCTCTCTCACCGCTCTTATTCAACACAGCACTGGAAGTTCTGGCCAGGGCAATCAGGCAAGAGAAAGAAATAAAGGACATTCAAATAGGAAGAGAGAAAGTCAAATTGTCTCTGTTTGTAGATGACAGAATTGTATATTTAGAAAACCCCATCGTCTCAGCCCAAAATCTCCTCAGGCTGATAAGCAACTTCAGCGAAATCTCAGGATACAAAATGAATGTGCAAAAATCACAAGCATTCCTAGACACAAATAATAGAGCGCCAAATCATATACACCAATAATAGAAAGCAAAATCACGAGTGAACTCCCATTCACAATTGCTACAAAGAGAATAAAATACCTGGGAATCCAACTTACAAGGGATGTGAAGGACCTCTTCAAGGAGAACTACAAACCACTGCTCAAGGAAATAAGAGAAGATACAAACAAATGGAAAAATATCCCATGCTCATGGATAGGAAGAATCAATATTATGAAAATAGCCATTGTACCCAAAGTAACTTATAGATTCAATGCTATCCCTATCGAGCTACCATTGACTTTCTTCACAGAATGGGAAAAATCTACTTTAAATTTGATGTGGAACCAATAAGCCCCCAAAGTCAAGACAATCCTAAGCAAAAAGAACAAGGCTTGAGGCATCACGCTACCTGACTTCAAAGGACACTACAAGGCTACAGTAACCAAAACAGCATGGTACTGCTACCAAAACAGATATACAGACCAATGGAACTGAGCAGAGATCTCATAAATAACGCCACACATCTGCAACCATCTGATCTTTGACAAACCTGAGGAAAAACAATGGGGAAAGGCTTCTCTATTTAATAAATACTGTTGGGAAAATTGGTTAGCCATATGCAGAAAACTGAAACTGGATCCTTATCTTATACAAAAATTAACTCAAGATGGATTAAAGACTTAAACCTAAGACCTAAAACCATAAAAACTCTAGAAGAAAACCCAGGCAGTACCATTCAGGACACAGGCATAGACAAAACTTCAGGACTAAAACACCAAAAGCAATGGCAACTGAAGCCAAAATTGACAAATGAGATCTAATTAAAGAGCTTCTGCACAGCAAAAGAAACTATCATCAAAGTGGACAGGCAATCTATAGAATGGGAGAAAATTTTCATAATCTATCCATCTGACAAAGGGCTGACATCCAGAATCTACAAAGAAGTTATATTTACAAGAAAAAACAACCCCATCGACAAGTAGGCAAACGATGTGAACAGACACTTCTCAAAAGAAGACATTTATGTGGCTGACAAACATATGAAAAACTGCTCACCATCACTAGTCATTAGAGAAATGCAAATGAAAACCACAATGAGATAACATCTTACACCAATTAGAATGGTGATCCTTAAAAAGTCAGGAAACAGATGCTGGAAAGGATGTGGAGATATAGGAACACTTTACACTGTTGGTGGGAGTGTAAATTAGTTCAACCATTGTGGAAGACAGTTTGGTGATTCCTCAAGGATCTAGAACCAGAAATAACATTTGACCCAGCAATCCCATTACTGAGTATATACCCAAAGGATTATAAATCATTCTACTATAAAAACACACACACACTATGTTAATGTAGCATTGCTCACAATAGCAAAAACTTGGGATCAACCCAAATGTCCATCAATGATGGAGGATAAAGAAAATGTGGCGTATATACACCATAGAATACTATGGTGAGTATTCCGTCATAAAGGATGAGTTCATGTCCTTTGCAGGGACATGGATGAAGCTGGAAACCATCATTCTTAGCAAAGTAACACAGGAACAGAAAACCAAATGCTGCACTCAAAAGTGGGAGTTGAACAATGAGAACACATAGACACAGGGAGAGGAACATCACACGCTGGGGCCTTTTGCAGGGTTGGGGGCTTGGGGAATGACAGCATTAGGAGAAATACCTAATGTAGATGATGGTTGATGGTGTACCAAACCACCATGGCATGTATATACTTATGTAAAAACCTGCACATTCTGCACATGTATCCCATAACTTAAAGTATTATTTTTTTGAAAAAAGGAAGGGACCAAAAAAACACCCTATTCTCAAGTTCCAAATTGCTTCCTAAACTGGGAAGTTGAGATGACAAACACTCCAGGAGCACAAACAGCAAGTGTGGTCACTAAGAAAATTATACAATCACAGGGAGACTTAACAAAAACGGTGAGCAATTTCTGGTTTCAATCTTCTTGTGTTTATTGTGATCAGATTTAAGTTGGGCATGTGTGGAGTAGGAAAGGTGTCTCTGCCATTGGTGGGGCCTGGTCTCTTTTCTTTATCACCAGGAATAGTTGGTGAGTTTACTCAAAATGCACTTTCTATTTTCACTCACATACCTAACTTCAAATTCTGAAACAGTACTGTTTCTTTGTTTTTTTAAACAATGGGGCAGGTCACACTCAAGACCTAGAAATTTAACTGCTGCCTTGAATACAGTCACCTTCAGAATAGTTAATACAACTTTCTGGGATTAACAGGTCGGTCACCTAGGCCAACCCTCCTGCTAACCAATTTCTCTGTCACTTAAGGTCAACAGCCAGGGCCAGGCCTTGGAGATTAGCAGACAATCTCCAAACATAAATTTGGAGAAAGCTGCTTTCCAGAAAAAACAATGGATCAACTAAATAGATCTACCCTAGAGTTTTATTCAACCCACCCACTATGACAGTTCCAAACACAAGGCAGGTTTTTGAATTGACCTGTTCTCCCTTAAGATGTGTTTGTAATTATGGGTTGAAAGTGGCCAAAGGCAAAGATATTAGAGTTTATACATAGAACATCTTACATCAGGGCTGAACCTTGGGCTCAACAATCCAGATAAGAAATGCAGAATGAAAATTAGCCAATGAGGGTCATGGGAGCACAGCTCTCATGGACAGACACATTAGCACACTGAGGAATAAGCCATGCCAGGAATCAAATTAGAATGTGCAAAGCTTGTCAGATTTTTCTAAAGAATGCCATTTGCTCTGCAGTTTTAAAATCATACCAAATTAACCTCTGGGTCCATATGACCTAAAGGGCTTTGCAAAACAACAACATATTTTACAGCCTCAAGTAATGAAGAAGTCAAAAAAGCTCCAGAGAGAATGAGCTGAGAAGGTGAATGTAAGCACAGCCAACCAATCAGTAAAAACTTCCCAGCACAAACACTCACCAAGTGCATCGCCAAGGTTGAGCTGCCAGATGTTATGTTTGAATGAAAGCCAAACTAAGGTTTGGGAGAAAGCTTGCCAGACAGAGGAAAAGTTACTCCTACATATTTTTTAAAAAAAATGTTCTCCAGAATGAGTGATTTCTCTTTGGGATGACAGTCAAATGCTTCTCCCAGAGAGAGAGGTATCTTAGACTACTTTTCAGCTAATGGTTAAGATTTGAAGACTGTGCCAACTTACCCTGGCATCTGTGACCTTGAATTTCCTTAGGATATACTGTGGCATGTTGTACTCAGCCATGGGATCTACAACAAAGTACTGGTATTTTGCAGACCGTTCTGCTGGCCAGTATTGGTGACATTTCTCCTAAAAGGAGAGAAGGTTAATGTTAAACTATGCAAAGTATAAAGAACATTTTGTCTGTCTGTCTATCTATCTAATTTCCTTATCCCATTAATAAAATTTCAAAATTCAAGTAAATTCCAATTGCATATGACTCACTTTTTCTTTGAAACAATGAGCTGCCTTCATAGGGAAACCCTTTGGTTCAGTATTTGCCCATGGGATCCAGCACGGTACCTGGCAGATAGTAGCTGCTTAATATACATGAGTTGAATTGAATACTTTGATAGGGTAAGCATCTTCATACCTACAAGTTATCCAAATAATTACATCAGTCCTTGGACAATGCTGGCCATGACAACAATACATTGCACCACTATGGTTTGGAATGAAGAGAACCATCAGTATGGGCATAGAAACGTCTGAATTGATTTGTTGCAATCTTACTTGTTAAGGAAACGGGGGGCCCAGGCCATTTTAATGACTTGGCTAAACCCTGCAGAGTCAGTGGCCACATCAGAGTAAGTCAGTTACTTTCCTAGTCTGATATTCTTTTTGTTCTCTCTGGGGGCTCTAAAAATTGGGCTTTAGCTGCACTTCTATTTAATTGACACAAAGAAGACAGAGAAAATATCTGAGGCAAATATGAAAAAATGCTCACATGAAGTCAATCTAAGAGGTATCTCTAAATAATATTAGGTCATAATAGTAGAGTAGTATTAATAAATAGTAGAAACCTTGAGTATTTCTAATACTATTTTATGTGTATTTCCCCCAAAAAACCCCACATTTTTTAAAAAGTGGATCTGGGATTATCGGGTTATATCTTTAGAAAAATTATGTCACTTTCCAACACTTTATTCAGTGGGGGTGAAAGGTAGGCAAGTAAAAATTTGCCACAGGAAGAAAAGAAAGTCAAGTTCCTTCATACAGAGAAATGATGGCACATCAAACTCTAGCATGTCCAGAACAAAAGGCAGTAAGAAAATGCTGAGAGTCAGATATCAGTCAAACAGGGTCACCTGCTACTCATTTGTCTCTATGTTTGTGCTTCACTGGAAACAAATCACTAGATCTTTCTTTAAAACACGGAAATTTTAAAACTTGATGTGCCTTTACAAATTTAGAAACTAACGAGGAATGATGGTCTGGATTGTGTCCAGAGTCTACTGCATTTCCAAAAAAATGGCACTAGCACAAGAGTTATTAAAACAAAGTCTTCATTTCTCCATACAGTACATGTCTTATGAGGACAGACACAAGGGCCACACACTTACTCTGCCCATTTCATGCAGCTTGGTGAGCATCACAACGATGGTGGAATTGTGTTCCCAGAGTATCCGCCAGAAATCTTCAGTGGTCTCTGCCAAGGGCCCCTGGGTAGCGATGTAGGCTTTCTGTTGTCTGAATTACAGAGAATGAAAAGAATGTGTTAAAGTATTTAGAGAACATGCAAAAGCTCACACTTGATATATAAACATCAACCTGGTAATGAAAAATGAAAACATATTATTAATGCAATTGCGGTAAATTCCTGCTAAGATTACACAATCAAATGAGAGCATTTAATACATTTTAGGGACCTTGCAAAATAAATTGCTTGTTAATATTATGATGTAGGTCTTTATCATTATTATTTGAATTTTAGTGCAATGCTAATAGCTCAATTTCATGTGTCATACAAATCACTTAAGAAACACTTAGATGTGCAGCTTCATTTTCTAGAAATTACTCTCATACAATCTATTACATTTATGAAATATGGTACAAAACAGATTCTTTATTAACTCCTTACAAATCCAATTGGCTTCTGAAAGAAGAGTGCAGAAGGCCAGATTAAACACTTCATAACTACTACTTCTTACTCCTATCCAAAATAACAAAAAAAATCAGGGGACTAAATGATGACCTATGCAGAAAGAAAATGGCTTTGAATGAAGATAAAATTTATTCCGGTTATGAAACTAGGGCACATGTAAATATCAAGGCTTTGGATAGTCAGGGGAGCAAAAGTAGATACCTGTAGCCATCAATAAAACTGGCATTGATGTAATCAGATCCTTCTACTACACAGGGTTTTTTCCTGTAGTATGTAGACTTATGCAAATCCCTTACTTACTTACGTTCATGGTATGCAGCTAAAATGCATGAATAATTTGGAACTTGAAATCACAAGAATAAAAAAGATAACTCCCTGAAAAAAACTCTTAAGGAAGTATTCCATCATCTGAGGGCATTAATCATCTTTTTTCCTTTAAAAACTAGTTGGTGAAGGAGTAATTGAGGTGGTAACAGACTGTGATTAGGAAGAAAAGAGCATTTTAAAGTGTTGCAGGATGAGAAATCCTTTATTGGGTAAAGATCTTAGGAAAAAATCTTCCCTCTGAGGCTGAGTGTATTGGTTTGTAAGATAAGGAGCTTGGGTTAGCCTAGATGATGCCTACAATGTTTCAGCACAGACATTATGGGACTTTAAGGTCCTGCTGTTGCTAAAATAGTGTCTTCAAGAAGAAGGGCAGCTAGTGATTGGAAGTATATGCACTAAAGAGATATCCAAATACTTCAAAATTGAACATCTAAGTAAAAGAAGCTAAGAGAGATTACTTGGTGTTTTCAGTTTACCCTAATAATTCTTCTTATTTGTTTTAAGATTTAGCGCCACTCGACAACTTAAATTCATGACATGAAAAATGTAGTGAGGAAAATAAACCAAATAATACAGTTGGAAATAGTTGAGCAAGAAGAAATTTAGAAAGCATAAGATGGAAGTCAGACTAGCTCAGCTAAAGGCCTTTGACACCAGTAGCTAGAGGAAGCAGATAACACGCAAATGACTGAGCCAGGGAGGATCAATCAATGGTAGAAGGCATTTATCTGGGATACACCAAAACCAGATTCTTCAGAATAGGACTTTCTTGGGTCATTTTCAAGTATAGTAAAGAAAAAAGCTATGAATTTACAAAATGTGGTTTTGAAGTAGAGTGAGAATTAATTTAGCCCACTTAAATTATTTAAATTTTGTTTCCCTAAAGATTGTCTTCACTTTCGCCAACTTCCCACCCCACTTCATGTGCATTATTAGCATCTTGGATACTTGAGATGAATTGTGTATAAGCGAAGAAAAAAAGGGAAGCACAAAAGCATACAAAAGATAGTCCCAGCTACTCGGGAGGCTGAGGCAGGAGAATCACCTGAACCCGGGAGGCGGAGGTTGCAGTGAGTGGAGATTGAGCCACCGGACTCCAGCCTGGTGACAGAGCGAGACTCCATTGCAAAAAAAAAAAAAACCGAAGAATGATGTTTAGTTCAACAGTTAGCAGTTCTTCTGGATTTGGGTGCCACACTCTTAAATCAGAACATGACAGTTCCCTGTTTCATGCCACTTAAGGGCTAGTCATTAAACATGCCCCAAGGTTGCTGTCAGTGTTTCCTGAGTCAAATTTTACTCTCAGAAGCCAACTCCATCCATCAGGAGCAACTGTCTGAAAGAAAGTCCTAGTTTGGAAACCAGAAACTGGGTTCTTTTGATTCTGGCCATAAAGGTATGTGAGAGCTGGAACAATTCCCTTGGGCCTCAGTTTCCTTATTTTAAACTGAAGAGTTTGGAGGAAATAGTGATAAGGTGCCCAGTAGCATTCTATGCTTCCCCCAGTTCCCCATTCAGAGCTGAGTCCACTGTCCCACGCTGCTTTCTTAAACAGGCAGGGTCCAGGGACATGGTGGGATTATGGTGGCAGGGAATCTGCTCCTAGACCCTTGCCAAAGCAGTATGTGACTTTCTGCCTACAAGTTAGGTAAGAAATCTTGAAGGAGATTCCCTGGCATTCTTACCAAGCCTGCCTGTTCGCAAGTGTGTTAATGAGGCAAGTAAGAAGATCTGGGCAAATGCTGATACTTCTAATTTAATGCCGTATAAAACGTTTCTTCAATATACCAATGCTTGTGTCATTGTACTCTTAACCGTTGAATGCATATATTTACAGATTGTTTCCCATTCACACCATGCTTCTAGGAAAATCTTTTTATTTAGTAACTGCTGACTGCCAAGCATTGTGCTAAATACATATAACTCTACTTTTGATGCTTTTATTCAGAGAGGCCGGGAGGAGAAAAACAGTGAGAGAAGGGAAGTAAAGATCAAGTGCAATCTGTTATGGCCAGTTTCTCCTTGACTGAGGGTCTTTGCTAGCTGACTTTGGCCAGTTTTTGAAATCAAAAGTGCTGTAAGTTAATAATTCCCCAGACCCAGTTTTATTTTACTGTGCTGCTTAGGAGTCTTGTTCAGCTCAAGCAGCCACCATATTGGCTAGGGACGCTCTTGGGAATTTTCACCTGAGACGCCGTGGTCTAAAACAGAAGATGGACAACTTCATTTCTCCCAACAAAGCCTCACTTGTGGTCACCTGGGCTTGCATAACATTCTTAGATTCACAAAATAACAATAACGTGAATTCTCCAAAACTTATTTATCACAGTACTTTTAGAGAACAGAAATGAGGGGGGAAGAGGAAGAGAGCTGAAAGATCAAAATGGCAACTTTAAAAAGTTAAGAAGCCACTTTAGAAAAACTTTCCAACTTAATTTGTTCTGGCCTAAAAGTTTGCCTTTGGGACACTAATAGTTGAAATTACCATGATATGCTTTATTTTATGCTTCTAATGGATGATGTCTGAGATATTAAACTTTATTTTTATAGTTAGAATAAAGTATTCTTACATACCTTGAGAGTATAATTGCCATCTTCCGAAAGTTTCAAAAAAAGTCATCATGAGCCAAGTAACAAAACTCATAGCATTTGTAGAGTGATATAGATTAGAAAATAATGATGTTTTTTTTTTAAAGCTTACACTTTCTTTTTCGTTCACTGCCTAAAGCGATGTTGCTAATGTGGGAATTTAAATCAGACTGGCAAGTCGTGCATTTGAATACAATCACATTTAACCTTCCAGGTTTTACTGCATTTAACTGCTTCTCACCAGCTTTGAGATCCACAGTCTTATACTCCAAGGGATTCCCCTTCCCTTCAAAATGTTGTTTGCAAATAGAGAGTTATAGTCTTCCATGAAAGATAGCATACTTTAAATAGGCAGACAGGGGGAGGGAACTTAATTTACAGATTGCAACCATGTGGGCAAGCGTTGATTCTCAGTCTCCTCAAGTATGAGGCCATTTTTTGTAGCTTTAGAAAAATTTCGTGAAACCTCATACACTAGTAGTTGTACTTGCAGTATCCATTGGTCAATTAAATATATAACTACCAAAAGCTGTTGTGAATTTAATATCAGTTTGTGTTTGTGGATCTCAGCAATGTCTGTACACTCTTTGAAAAACAGGACTATAAGTATGTGTGAGCCATTTACTAATATTCAAGCCATGCCTGCTGCTTGTCAGGATGTGGGGGCTCCTTGCAATCATGCTGTGGCCCTGACTGGGGCTAATCTGGCTCAGAATGGACAGGCTCAGAAATAATCTGCTTGATGATTCTCAACTACAGTTTGGTGTTGCGATTGGCTGTCTCATTCAGTTTATAAGAATTGTTAATATTTGCAGAAAACTTTTTAGTAACTTAAATTGGATTCAGAGTTATGCCTTTAATAGCTCACCTATGTTATGCTGTATTTTAGTGAGTAGGAGAGAAAAGGAGTGGTGTTAGGTAGATGGAGAATTTCTCACTCATTCTTTCAACAGGTATGTATTGAGGTCTTGTGGGCTAGGCACTAGGGATTCAGCAGTGAACAAAACAGATACAAATCCTTGCTTTCATGGAGCTTGCATTCAAGTTGGGGAGAAAGACAAAAACACTTAATGAAGAAGAATATTGGATGGTGATAAGTGCTAAGGAGAAAATCAGGGAAACTGGCATCTCAGTTTTGATTTTGAATAGGGTGGCCAGAGAAGGCCTTACTGTGGCGGTGACAGTTGAGCAAATACTGTAGCTGAAGGAGGTGAGGCTGTGAGCCACATGTACCCCTGGAGTCAATATGTCCCAGGTAGAGAGAATGGCAAGTGCAAAAGCCCTGTTGTGAGGCCATCTCAGGCATGTTTAAGGAAAAGCATGGAGCCCAGGATGGGTGAGTGAAAATAAAGAGAAGAGAACTGAAGTCAGAGAAGTGGGGGTTGCAGGTTATGTAGGGCCATTCTTGGCTCTGTAAGAACTTGGCTTACAGTTCTATAAGATATAGTGATAGTCTGTAAGATATAGTTATATAGTTCTGTAAGAACTGTAAGCCAAGGAAGCATTAGAGGGTTTTCAGTGACATGATATAATAGTATATATTACATGAAAAGGTCACTCATGTGATATGTCATGTTGGTATGTGGAGAATAGATTCTAGGAGGTGAAGTGGAAACAGAGAGACCAGCTAAGAGACCAGCTGCTCTGCTCCAGGAAAGAGATGTTGCTGGCATGGACTAGGGCAACTGCCGTGGAGGTGGTAAAAAGTGAAGGAATTGTAGACATCCGCCTTCCATCTTTATGTATCATATTCCTTGGGGGAAGATTGAGAACTAATACTGACCTAGCTCATCTTACAGATAAGGAGACTGAGGCCCAGGAGAAGGGGCTTATCCCAGGAAGATGAGTGAGCAGTGGCATTAAATTTGGGGAACACAAGTAAGAGGAGGCTCAGGCACAATCTTCTGCAGTTCCCTGCCTTTCTCCCAAACCAAATCAAAATATATCAACGGCCAGGTATTAGCAACTTTACCATTGAAATATTTTAAAGTAGATTTTAACCGTGATAATATGTGCATTAAAAGGGGGATGAAAGGCCGGGCGCAGTGGCTCATGCCTGTAATCTCAGCACTTTGGGAGGCCGAGGCAGGCTTATCACGAGGTCAGGAGTTCAAGACCAGCCTGGCCAACATGGTGAAACCCCGTGCCTACTAAAAATGCAAAAATTAGCCAGGCATGGTGATGGGTGCCTGTAATCCCAGCTATTCGGGAGGCTGAGTCAGGAGAATTTCCTTAGCATGTTTGTTGAAAATCAGTTTACTAGACCAGAGGTGGTGGCTCACACCCATAATTCAAGAACTTTGGGAGGCTGAGGTAGGTGGATCACTTGAGGTCCGGAGTTTGAGACCAGCCTAGCCAACATGGCAAAAACCCTTTCTCTGCCAAAAATACAAAAATATTAGCCGGGCATGGTGGCACATGCCTGTAATCCAAGCCACTCGGGAGGCTGAGGCACAAGAATCACTTGAATCCAGGAGGCAGAGGTTACAGTGAGCCAAGATTGTGCCAGTGTACTCTAACCTGGGTGACAGAGCAAGGCCCTGTCTCAAAAAAAAAAATCAGTTCACCATATATGGGTTTATTTATGGATTACATATTCTGTTCTATTGGTCTATATGTTGTCCTTTTGATAATAATTACACTATTTTGACTAATACAGCTTTATAGTAAGTCTTGAAATCTTTATAGTAAGTCTTGAAATCTTATTGCACTGACTAGGACCTCCACTGTGATAATGAGTGGGAGTGCTGAGTATGGACATTCTTGTCCTGTTCCCAGTCTTAGGGAGACAGTACTCTTTAGCTGTGAGTAATGATGTTAATGTGGGTTTTTTCACAGATGGGACTTTATCAGGTTAAGCACTTCCCTTTTTATTCTAATATTCTGAGAGTTTTTATCATAAATGGATTTTTTATTTTGTCAGCTGTCTTTTTTTCACCTATTGATATGATTGTGTGGTTTAATTTCCTTTAATCTGTTGATGTAGTAAGTTATATTGATTGACTTAATGAATATTGAACCATACTTGTATTCCTGGAATAAACTTTAACTGATTATTATGTCTTATTCTTTTCACTAATTGTTGGATTTTATTTCCTAATGTTTTGTTAAGAATTTTTGCATTTATATTCATGGGATACGGTCTATACTTTTCATGTAGTGTCTTTGTAGTTTTGGTATCAGCATAATGCTTGCCTCATAAAATGAGTTCAGAAATGTTCTCTTCCCTCTGTTTTCTGGAAGAGTCTGTAAGAGTAGTAT
>NW_022315647.1:0-2802 GCF_002776525.5 Piliocolobus tephrosceles
ATGAAACCATTGACCAAACTCCCCCTTCTCTGGGTTTCACCTGGGACATTTTCAAAGAGTAAGATTCTGAGAACCTGGGTCAATCAACAGGCATGGCAGAACTGACCTACCATCTGCGGAGGTTCCTGGGCAAAGTCAAATCACAATCCGGAAACACAGGCCAACTATAACATCAATCTGAAAGAGTTAGACAAAGAGAAAGAATTCAAAAATAAGATGACCCTTGAAAGAATTCAGAAGCATCAGACCACAGCAAGAGGGATCAGAAAGAGAGAAAATGTTGAGGGGTGTTGTTTCTAGATCATTCCAGAAGTTCTGGACCATAATGGCAAATGCTTTTTATGGGGTGTCTGGAGCCTTAGCTAGGGATGAGCAGGGAGTTTTAAGGATACCAGGTTGGCTTGGACCAAGTGAATCAACTCATAGTTGGATCCCAGGATACAGAGCCTAGTCAGACGCATTTATGACCTGAAGTTTATTTAAAAAAAAAAAGAGATCAAAAACAAATGCAAAATTTTTTCTAAGAGGAATTAAGGAGAACCAAGTGAATGTTGTTTAATCTGTCATCAGGTCTAAATGATTAATATACACCTAAAAACAAAAGATCCCAAATCCAGGAGGCTGATAAAAGAGGAAGAGATCAAAGAATGAGGAACAGAGCTGAGAATGTACTCAGAGGTTCAAGAATGCTTCCGTGATGCCCAGAGCTCCCCTTTTCAGGATACCGACTGCTATGATAGGCATCGTTCAAAGGTGCAGAGTCATTGTGGCCATAGAATGACAGGCACACTAAAAGCTTGGGCTCCACCCAGTACCCAACACCAGCAAAGCTCTTGGTAATGGGCCGAGACTGTTGCTTTAACCTCTGGTTCTTTTTTCCTGCCCTCATTCCCTCATTCCTTCATCAATTTACTGGGTACTTTCTGAAAAGCAGCATGCCCAGTGAGTGGAGGCTTCTTGGTGAGTCCCCACCACATAAAACAAACTCACCCTAATCCCGTCCCAAAGACTGACTCTGAGAGGAGGGTCAGCTACAGGAGCAGAGTTTTAAATACCTGTCTCATCTCAGCAACTGAGTTTCCTTCCCCCAAAGGTTTCCCTGTGTGTTTACAATGGTGCAATTAAATGTCTGGATAAATAACAGTTATTAAATGGGTAAATATATTCCTAATGTGAAGCAGAGCTGGAGCCTCCCGACACATTTGCTGGATTCATTTGTTTATTTAGATCTTAGGGGAAACTGGGACATAAGGGTAATAACAGGTGACTTCTGACACATATTTCTGGGTGTTTAAATAGGGAAACGTCTCAAGTTGACTTCAAAGGGAGAGAACATGGAGAGAGGCTGCTGTGGGTATTTTTAGATCTTTCCTAACAAAAATCACTTGCACACAAATACTGGGATCTCTTTCAATGCTTCTCTTTGGGCTATTAAAGCTGAGGAAATCACACAATTGAGCTACCTTTCCACCCCACATTGGCAATCTTCAAATAAAAGGCTCCTGGGTTGTAGTTTAATCTGAATAGATGGTTTGCCAAATAAAAAAAAAAATGCCAGTTACAATAATTAGGAGAATGTACTTGTGGAGTTTCCAAGCCTTTATCTTCCTTACTGCTGGTGAATTGGAGAACACATTTATCCTGTGGGGCTTGTCTGAGTAGAAGGCAGGCGGGGGAAATATGGGTTTTGTGGGTGAAATGAATTTTCTGTCAGAGGAAACAGATTTCTGTTCTTGTGATAAATATGAAGCCAAAGCCCTGTTGTAAAAAAAAAAAAAAAAAAAAAAAAAAAAAAAAAGTGAAATGTGTTGATCTTAACCAGGGCTTTCATTTCCTTATTCCAATTATTTCTTCTTCTATGAGTAAATATTAGGTAACCACCACATCAACCATAGTGAACTGCCATGCCCTCGGGTACACACTTAGAGTTCTCTTGGCATTTATTTTACTGAAAGCGTACTCAAGAAAATCCAAGATGTGGAAATCCACATGTATGCAAATCTCTCCCCCAACAAACCCCCCACCCACCCACCCACACATACACACATACACAGTGGAAAATTGCCTGGCTTTTGTTATGCATGTAAAGTTAGAAATTTATTGAAGTGAAGAACCACGTTTATGTGTAATTTTTAGTCACACAGATTTCCTCTGTTTACCCCTGATATTTTCACCTAACAATAGTGATCAGAGATGTAGAGTGCTTGGAAATTCCCCTCATGCAATCACCAATCCACTTCATCAGAGTTCCACACTTAATCCCAGGTTGAAGCACTCTAGACCTTCAGGCATGAATCCTTTCCTTCAGGATTTCCTCATAACTGAGAACAAAAGGCTGACTTTGGACCTGAGAAAAGAGAGAGGTTTACCAGTTATCCAAAGGCAGTGCTTACACTCAAGATGTCGTTTACTTTGGCTGTGCACTTAAGAACAACATCAAGCAAGAAACATGAGGCTATTAATGTGGCTCTAGTTCATTGCTGGAGTTTCTTCAAAAGGCTGGAGAGTCATTGTGGAATTGCCCTTCACTCCTCACCCCCACGAAAGAGCACAAAACAAGAGGGGAGGTTGCCAGGAGCAATGAGCAGAGAAGCTGAAGAGTCAGTAACAGCATGTCCCTGGCCTCTAGGCCAACGGCAGACAAAAGCAAAGTTTTCATTTAACTGTTCTTGTTGTTCCTCCTTCTGTTTCTAAAGGATTCTCCTGACTGAAGCAGTTACTGTTTAAAACCAGGAAGAAAGCAAATATTGAGAAACAATTCAGGGCAGACTGGGAGTTGCTATTTTATGTATTTCTGTTGTT
>NW_022315648.1:0-3206 GCF_002776525.5 Piliocolobus tephrosceles
CACCAACTCAGATAAGATTGAGGAGAAATGTTTGGGTCAGTGGTGCATAAAATCTAATTGAATGGCTCAGAACTCTACCATTTACATCTGCTGTGCTTTCCAAAGACCAGACAGATGCAAAACAAGGACAGGGACTGAAATATTCCATCTCTAAAGTGTCCAAGCAGAGCTGGGCCTTACATTAAGAAGGCTTGCTTCATACCTGATTCTCACTTCCAAGGTTATAATATGTTTTACACAAATAATTTTAACCACTTGTCTTTCTGCATTTCCATGAAGAGCATATTACTTATACTCTCACATAAACCAACTTGGTACTAAAAAAGGTATTTGTGTATTTAATTAAATTCTGGATAATAGAAGCATTATTCTATGTTGCAGATGTTTACCAGTGATTTGTGATAGATTTTTTTTTTAACTAAAAGAGGTGTAGGAGACAGAAAAGTGCATAGGCTATGTTTAAATATCATACAAGCCTCAATGTTTCTCCACTTACTAGGTATGAGAGAGGAAGTTAGCCTTGAGAGATGTTGTCCTTATCCTTGAGTGGCTATTTTGGCATTTTAAAATGGAGTTCCTGGAAGATCAGAGGAGACCAAGATTATGAAGCCACTAGCACAGTATCTGGTAGATAACAGACACTGAAAAATGCATCAGCTTCACTTCTGTTCTATCCAGAATAGGAAAGATCTTTAACGTCCTTTAGGCTCACTGGTCTAGCCATTCTTTTAAATGTATTAAGGCTCAAATAATGCATTACTAAATGCACATTATATATACACACACACATATATATACACACACATATATATACACGCACACACACATATATGTATGTGTGTGTATATATATATATAATATTTTCTTAAAATTAATGAGGGATTTAAGATTCCCAAGTACTAAGTTAGGTTTAATATTTCATGGATTTATTAAACATTCTATTACATATATTTCTCATTAAAAAGTGCCAACCTGGTACATTGGGTTCATTGTAAAATTAAACTTATATTAAATATTATATGTGTATATAGTATATATGTATGCATATGTGTATTCATATATTTAATAGTAGAAATCATAGCAAATATAGACTTACAATTTCCTGGAATAAAAGTTGTTAAAAATTAACGTGAATTTTAAAAAATTAACTCAACACAATTTTAATTGATAAGCATTTTATGCTGTAATTTATGTTTCCAGTTGCATAAGTTAGAGTATGAGGTTACCATGCATTCCAGAGGCAAAGAGATATTCTACTGTGACTTAATACTCATGATTAAAGATAGGAATCATTAGATTTTGCCATAAGGGAAAAAGGAGAATGGTTAAGGTGGGGAAAAAAGGAAGGAAGGTAAAATTTGGTAGTAATTAGGATGAAATAGAGCAAAAGAGAATTTCTACCTTAAATATAAATCTGTGTTGCTTCAACCATAAGTTACATAGCAATTCAATAAAAGTGGCAAGTTATGAAAGCAGGGAATTTTTTTCTTGTTTTTTTAATAAAATGTACAGATTTCACTATTTTCAAAGTCATACTAAGCAAAGAAATAATACACATATTAAGTGCTGGAGGGCTTTTCTGAACATTATCTCATTTAAATTGTACAATAATGCTGTAAAGGTGTGCCACTTATCTAGATAGGCCTTTCATATGACAAAATTAAACCCAGAGGTATTAAGTAAAGTGGTGGAGTTAAAATTAAATGTCAGGTTTTTCTGTCTCAAAGCAAAAATATTTAGCATGCTTCCTATGGCAGTCATGCTAGAAGAATTCAGAGGAGGGCAAGGAGGGGTTTGAAAGTTTTGATCTGGCTGCAGGAAGCATTCTAGGGTCCCTCCCCTATCACACATGTCTCTGGAAGAAGAATTGTATGTAAATTTGGGGTAAGCAAATGCAATAATCTAGACTAGGGGCATGGAATGAGTTGTTTTGGCGGAAGCTGAGATTTTTATTTTTGCACATGTCAAAGATATATCTCAGAACACTGGGTGGGGACCATATATTTTAAAATAAATGTCATAATTATTTTCAAATTCCATTCCTTATTTTGGAAGGAAAAGGCTTTACATTGTACATTTCTGTCTCCTCTACTGTGCTTCCTGCCTTGCAAGAGGTGCTAGGCTTTTCTGTCTCACAGGTACTAAGATTTGGCTGAAAACTCTAGGAAGACTGGGCCTATGTCTATCTTGATGAGCCATGTAACTAGCCTTGAAGTCCAACATAATGCCTGGCACGTAGAAAATGCCAAAGTGTGGGATGGATGAATAAATGAGAAGCAAGTAAAAATCTGAAAATCCTGGGAACAAGGAAGAGAACACATCTGGTTCAGAGTCCACATTGGATAAGAGATAAATGAACTAAGTAGATCTGGGAGAAGTCATTCAGGCAGACCCTTAAAGGCAATAGTACATAGAATGCATACCTTTTATGACTTGATGGAGAAGCAGGCTGGGGCTCAGAGAACAATTCTGGCAGGATATATAGTTGTTACCACCTCAGCTTCAGAATCCTTAAGCCCTCCCTACTCCCGAAGTTTAAAAGGAAGTATCCCAAAGTATCAAGTTTTTATATCCTTCTTTAATTGCTAAAAGAGAGCAAAGAGAAACAATAGAATGCCTGAATTCAGTTGGCATTGGCATTGTGATTAGTGGTACCCTGGGTGAAATAGTCAAATAAAATTGGGAATCTCAAAGATTAAAAAATGTCTGGCAGAGATGATGGGTTAGAAATATAATACAAATGCTCCTTAACTTACAATGGGGTTATGTCCTGGGAAAAAAAAAAAAAAAAAAGAAAACCATCCAAAATTGAAAATAGCACACATTGAAAATGCATTTAATACACTTAACTTACGGCTCGTCACAGTTTATGTTGTTCCACCTCAAACATGCTCAGAACACTTCCACTTGCCTACAGTTGGACAACATTATCTAATGCGAAGCTTGTTTTATAACAATGTGTTGAGTACTACCACAGATGGATGTTTTATAGACATGACGGGATGCAGAAATACATAACACAAACACACTGGCAACACACTGTAGAGTGTAGTGTCAGTTGTTTACCCTCGGGATTGTCTGGCTGGCTGGGAGCTGTGGCTTACTGCTGCAGCCCAGCATCATGAGAGTATCCTGCTGCTTACTGACAGCCTGGGACAACATCAAAATTAAAAATTCTAAGTATGGTTTCCACTGAATGTGTATTG
>NW_022315650.1:0-5840 GCF_002776525.5 Piliocolobus tephrosceles
CATATATAATAAATTCTAAATATTATTATAAAAATAAATTAATACATACTAAAAAATTAGAATATAAAACAAACAAATATGTATGTACTAGCAACTATTGACTATAGTTTTAAAGTATTTAATACGTATTTTGGCATGAAGTAAGCGTATTAAAAATATATAAATGGGCATTTTCACATGAATTTATATATGAATGAAATACAAAGTGTATCAAATAAATAATTTAATACGTATAATATTATTTATTTGCAATCTAAAATTAGTTCATATGGCTAACTTCGCTTATAAACGTGTTTTAATTTTATATTAAAATTACATACAAAATAAAAACATGATTTTTTTGGTAAAACATAAAATAGATTTAATTAAATCATTCTGAGAGAAAATTTTTAATTATACATAGCACTAATTGTTATATAATAAATTACTTTATTATATTAAAAAAATATATATTCCTATATATTTTTAACATACTGTAAATAGTCAGACAATTATAAAAAAGTTATGACCAATAATTAAACACATAGCAGATGTATTATTCAACGAATAAGTTATTTACAGCGATTTAGTAAATATATACGAATAGTAACTAAAAAAAATAGACAATAAATCAAACTTGATAAGAATCAAATTAAAAGATAATCAAATGCTTAAAATAATATATTATAAAGTAGCAAGACTGTAAAATTTAATGAAAACACAAGAAAAATAAATGATAAACACAATTAACAAAAAAAAAAAAAAAAAAAAAAGTAAAACAATAACAAAAACGTTAAAAGCATTATAAATTTTTAACAATGACAAAAAACCAAAAAAAAATGACATATTTTTAGTAAAATAATAAATAAAATAAATATATTTAGAAATAAAGCATAAGTTTAATATAACAGTTTAAAATATATATTTATTTATATAGAGGCTAAAAAATATTATTTTAATTATATACTAAAAGTAATAAAAATCAATATGTTGCATAAATCAATTAATTACAAAAATAGTTTTAAATGCCATTAAAAATGAATGTAATAGTAGTATTTAAAAAAAAAAAAATAAATTAAAAAAAATATTTAACGTATATATATATATATATGTCTATTTTTATTTTTATTCAAATAATAGAAAAATTTTATTTATAATGATGTTAACCCAATTTTTTTTTAGTGTTTACACAATATTCATTTAAAACTATGCAAATATTCAATTATGTGTATATTTATGTTTGTATATATTAATTTATATAAATACATTATAAAACAATTTGACATGAATTTGGTAATTTTAAAAATTGTGTTTTACAAATAAATTATCAAGCAAATAACGATAATACGTTGTTAACTGTTCAACTAGTAATAATTTAATACTGATGCTTTTTTTTTTTTTTTTTTTTTTAAAAATACTTAATGTTGAAGCATTTATGATAAACTTGCACCCCTTAATTAACTATTGTATATATTTCGCAACACGTACTGATAATTAATATTTGTATGCGACAATAATGATGAAACAACTACAAATAAGGTGTATATATTAGTTTTATCAATTTGAAATACATATAAATAAATAAAAAATCATATTATAAGCTATTAATATTTTCATTTATGTTTTTTTATTCATATAATTAAAACAACCATATGAAATAGGTATAAGAAATTTTGTTAAAAAACACATACATTAAAAAAAATATATATTTTAACATTTAGGAATATAATTATATGTTATAATAAAATATTATAAAATAGTACAAATAAAATGGGAAAAATAAAAAAATAAAATAAACAAAAAAATAAATTACATTATAATATTGTAAATAATTTTTGTTAATTGTCATAAGTACGATATATATGTAATCAAAATTTAAACAGTTGTATTTATTCTTTATGCATATATTAGTAGCTATACATTTAAATAGTTTTATAAGATTTTTTTATTTTAGTATATAAAATTAATTCGTTTGTTTTGCAATTTTTGATACAAAATGAAACTATTTTTTATTTTTTATATTGTTAATGTATTTTTTATTATTAATTTTATTACAAAACAAACTTCATTTACATATGCTAATAATGCTCGTGCGAAAGGATACGGTTTAAAAAGTCGAAAAGATACGCGTAGTAAATCTGTTTATTTTAAATGTTTATTTCCATGCATATTTTCCGCACTAGTAATATTAAGTCTTTGTATTGTAGGATTTATTCCAGGAGTAATAGGTATACGTAAGTGTCAATATGCAAAAGAACAGATTAATCGAATTGAAGTTGGTCAAATTGTTCTTAATACATTATTTAAAAGTACAAAAACATAGTACATATAGTATGCTAATAACAATTAAGATATAAAATAAATATTTGAAAACAGATTTACAATCAATATGCCATAAAAATAACTTACAAATATATTATAAAGCTGATATGTGTAAAATGTTATTGTTTTTTTATATATAACAGTGTAAACAACAATTTAAATGAAGCTATCATATTTGAATACGAAAGTAATCTTTTTTATTGTGTTTAGAATCATAACATATTTAAAAAATATTCTATTTATCTTGAGTTAGATGTTAAATCATATGAGGACCTATTTTAATACACAGTTTATTTGTATTAATACATAAAGTTATGTTATATTGCAACAATTAACTATAACGTAAAGAAATAATTAAAATTGAAGCTACAGTTTTTATGTTAATTTGTTAAATAACGCCTACACATTTTACATTTTTGCTTAATCAAAGTTGAAATCGTTTTTTAAACTATATCAATGATACTGATTGTCATATAAATTTAAGTTTTAGTATATTTAGTATAAATTTTTCATTTTTGTTTATTTTGTTACCATATATTATTTTTATTATGTTTTTATGTTGAAATAAAATTTTTTAAAACTAATAAAGAAAATACCAAATAAAATTAATTTTATAAAATTTTAGTTTAGTTTTCTGTTTTATATAGAAAGTATTTGCAATCATGCATGTATCAGTTTTAAAAACTGTGTTGCACAAATCAATTAATAAGTATATAACTATAATAATTTTTGATTTGTTAAATACTTATAATTAAATATAGATGCATTATTTTATTTTTGTACAATTCGTAATATTAAAACGCTTTTAATAAAAATGCACCCCTTAATTAACTAGTGTATATATTATGCTACACGAACTTGTAATAATAACTTATATGTCATAATACTGGTGCAACAAATATAGATGCTGTGATATATATTAGTTTTATTAATCATTTATACATACTAATAAATAAAGAATTATATAAAAAATTGTTTATATTTTATTTTATTCATTTTTTTAAAACATATATTTAACAACAACAATATTAAATAGGTAAAAGAAATTTTTTTTAAAACCATATGCATTATAAAACAGAGTAAAATAGTGAATACAAAATAATATTTTTGTATGTTATAAAGTATTATAAAATAGTGGCAAAAAAAAAAATGAACATAATAAAAAATTGAATAAATAAAAAAATTAATTACGATATAATATTTTAAATAATAATTTTTAATTATAATAATTGAGCTATATAATAAAAACATAACAACAATCTGATTTATTATTGATGCATATATAAATAAATAGATACACATATAAACAATTGTATATTTTTTAATTATTTTGATATATTAATTAATTTTTATTCATTTAAATATTTAATACATAATGAAACCTTCTATTATTTTATATATTATTAATATATTATTTATAATGAATTTATTAATGGAACAAGCTCCACTAACTCATGTTTATGGTGAACATAAGCAAAGACATAAATTAGGCATAAAACAAACTACGATAGAAAATTCTGGTAAATGTAGTACTTTATGTTCGATATTATTTGGAGTGGTAATATTTGTGTGTACTTGTATGGGAATTTATCTTGGGGTAAAATATTTTAAATGTTGTGGAGGTCTTGATTCGAAATATGATTTTTTAGAATCGAAATATGAAGAATTAGAAAAAAAGGTTAAAGATAAGGAAAAGCAAAATGGGTAACCATAAAATAATAATTTAAAAACGAATGCTTAATTCATGTAAAATTAGCAAAACGTGATAATATTACATAAATCTGCAATGTAAAAAATGTTAATGTTTTTTTATATATAATTTTTTAAATAACTTTTTATAATATATTATGATTTTTAAATACAAAAAAAAGCTTTTTACATCATTATATTTAAAACAAAAGTAATATTATTATAATATGTTATTTATTCTATGTTTAAATTGAATAGAAAGTTAATATTTTTACGTAATTCATTTATTTGTGTATACATTTAAGTTTATGTAATATTACAACAAAAAAAAAAAATGATGTAGAGAAATAATAAAAGGCTAAAAATTAGCTGTATATATATATAGATATGTGAAACAACGACTCGGTATATTATAAATTTTTTAAATAAACGTTAAAACTGTGTTAAAAATTAAATTAATAACACTGACAATCATACGGATTAAATATTTATTATGTTCAGTACAAATGTACCATTTATGTTGCTTATTTGTTGTTAAACATTATTATTAGGTTTTTATGTTGTAATAATAATTAATGTTATTATTAATAAAATGAATAAAATATTTAATAATATATAAAAAAATGTTATACTT
Source organism: Piliocolobus tephrosceles (assembly GCF_002776525.5). NCBI lineage: Eukaryota > Metazoa > Chordata > Mammalia > Primates > Cercopithecidae > Piliocolobus > Piliocolobus tephrosceles. The sequence goes on from NW_022315650.1 coordinate 4,625, forward strand.
GTCAATTTTTACATTAATTTCCTGTGTTATATCAAAAGTATTAAAAATGTATACATCACTGTAGGAAAAAAAATAAAACACACAGTATACGCATATAACATAAGCGTTATGTTTTGATTATCTTGTATTTAACATCTGATATTGCATTTTTTAAAAGGCTTTAACTCTCAGTATTATTATATGTTATATTTTTTAATAATATATAAATATTATTTTAAAAAAAATAATGGAGTTTAAAGGAATCTTAAATTGTAGGTTAAAGCAACAAATGTTAAATATATATATATATATATATTTATATAATTTTTATTTAAATTTGTCTAAAATACTGTATTTGTTTTTTTCTTTTATATTAAATACCGAATGTCGTCATAAAATTTTAAGAGTAAATACTAATAAAGTGGTATATAGAAAAAATATATATTTGTGTGTGCTAAAAACTAGTAAATGTTCCTTAATGCGTTTAATACTTGCTTTGACATGCAACTAGCTTATTTAAATTATAATACATATGTGCGAATTTATTTAAATACAAATAATGTAACAAATTTAATTAATCAAGCATTAAATATAAAATATATTATTTATTCATAATATAAAATTAGTTCAAAAAGTCAATCTATTATATCAACGCATATTATATTTATATGAATGTTTTATATTAACCAAACACATGATGCATATTATAAATCATAAATTTTATTAAGCAATGCTTTTTATAAGAAACCCCCCAAAAAATTATATATAGTGTTAATATTTCTATAAGGGGATAGTTTATGATACTAAAAAACAAAAATAAAATTATTGTGCTTATTATTTTGAAAATAATACAAATACCCAGACAATTATAAGCAAGCCATGGCAAAATAATCAAAAGCATATTAGATATATTGGATGACGATTATTTTACTTATAGTGATTTATAAAATATATATGCAAAGTTACAAAAAGGATTAGACAATGAACCCAAACTGATAAATATAGAACAAGTAGAAAAACCAAATCGAATACAACAAATAATAAAACAAAGGGTAGGAATCAAATTATAAATTAAAAAAATTTAATTCAGGCGAATTAATAAAAAAAATATGTATACTTAAAAATAAAGCATTAGTTTAATAATTTATGTTAGAACATGAATTTATGCATATTGTGTTAAAATTTTTGGTAAAATTTATTTATAATATATGTAATAAACATTATAAAATAAAAATAT
>NW_022315651.1:0-1935 GCF_002776525.5 Piliocolobus tephrosceles
TTTCAAAATTGCTGAGAGTAAATTTTAAATGTTCTCACCACAGAAAAATAACTATTTGAGGTGATAGATAGGTAAATTAGTTTAATTTACTTGTTCCACTTGTATTCATAAATCATAACATCACTTTGTACCCCATAAACGTACACAACTTTAATTTGTCAATTTATAATTAAAATATTTTTAAATACATAAAATATATAAACAAATATGATGTACTTGACTGAAAAATTAATTGACAACTATAAGAATGGAAAATGTAGCTATTATTTCATTATAATTGTCAACAAAAGATCCTTGAAACAATATACTTGTATTTTTGAAAGTATTGCTCTTTGGTTATAAATTAATGAAAATTAAAAATAAAACCTTGACTTAGAATACGGAAAGTGCAACAGTAATAAAATATCATCATAATAGTTTGTGTCTAAATGTAAATTAGAGCATTAAAAAATTATAAAGAGCAGGGGGGAGTTTTTTAAAAATTGTAAAATCTGTTGATGTCTTAGGAGCATAAATAAATGCATTATTTATAATTAGAAAATATAGATAAGCTTTTCAAAACATTTGAAGGCCAGCACTAGTAGGAAAAAAATGGATACTTACCTTCAAAATCAATAGATTAAAAGGAGGAAAATAATGAGAAATGACAGAAAACATGATGCAAACTTAGAGGACAAGCACATCTATTTTCCAATAACCTTAAATTAATTTTTAAAGTCACAATAAAAACACGCACTCTCATAATGGGGTAAAAACTCAAAATCCAACAATATACTCTTGATCAAATGCAAACCTAAAGTAAAGTAACAGGGGATACTTTGAAAAACAAATTGTGTGCTTGAATGCTTATGACCATGTAATTGATGACAGCAAAATCCTCAATATATTTTTTAATAAATCTAAAGAAACTTGTCAAATAACTTTAGGCATTTATAACCTAAAGGATATTATTTTTAGTATACTATTGAGATGTAAGAATGTTAACAAAAAGTAAGTTAGAAAAGCAGATTACAAAATGTGATGGTCAGATTGCTCTTAGCCTTACATATGTGTATATATCTCCACAGTTTTATCGCAGGGATAGGGTAAGAATAGGGATCATTTTAATATTTCTATTCAAAACTTGCTAAAATATATTTAGAAAATAGCTTATTTTAAGAATAAAAAGCAAGCAGAGGTCTTCCCAGCATGGGCCAGGTTTTACCTCCTAACCCATCATGTTAAGATAATGGCAGCTTCAGATCCTCTAGTGAATGGACGGGAGGGATGGCTCTCCTGAGGGTAAACCTGAGGAGAAGACAGAGAAAGGGTTGTATTTAGAAGGAAATAATGCAGGGCAAAGAGAAAAATAGATCCATTACGGTCCATATCCTTGGCTATTCAGTGCCTGGGTATGAATGTGCATGTGCGCGCGCGCACACACACACGCACACACACGCGCGCGCACACACACACACACACTCACAGTCCTTCCAAGGCATTTCCAGAAATGTCTCGTCAAATTTAATGCAACTATCTCATGGAAAGATTACATGCTTACTTATTTCCTCAGCATCTTGAAATATTTCAAAGTCATGTCTAACTCATATATATCTTGTATACCCAACCACATCATTGGTGACGTTCATTCCTTTTCATCAGTTCCAGGAGAAGCTTCTTAGGATCTTGCAATTTATAGATGATATGATACATTTAAGTACTCTCAATTTGCCCAAATCTCTAAAGTTCTAGTCTCAGTGGGCTGAGTCCCCAGACACGGCAGGTAATCACTTAACAAAGAGCTTAACTGACTCTTACCAAAGATTGCTATCAGAAAGAAGGAGTACTGACTGCCTTCACTTGCTCTTCTGGTTATCTGTTGCTGCACAACAAATCACCCAAAACAGTGGTTAAAGCAATTACAATCATGTATTTTGCTCACGATTCTGGGGGTTG
>NW_022315652.1:0-2316 GCF_002776525.5 Piliocolobus tephrosceles
AAACGAATAAAACATGCACTAAATAAAACTTAATAACACCATATAGCTTTCTAAAATTTATATACATTAAAAAAAGTTTATACATAAAAAAAACAAATATAAACACATTAAAAACAACAAATATTATCATATAAAAAAAAAATAATCATTAAGCATGTTTAATATCTTTATTTTTATAATTCCTTTCAGGAATAATTTATACATTTTTCTTGCTTTTATACAATTCATACAAATGAATACATGTTGTGACACAAAACAATCAATATCAATAAAGTATTTATAAAAAAAATTAATGTGTTTTTTACTTATATGTAAATAATATAATTTTTTTTTGTACTCGTTATTTTTTAATTTATATTATTTATATACATATTCAAATAGTTAAATTTTACTTAATATGTTATTTATTTTTTTTTTTTCTCGCATTTTCATAGTTTCATATTATGTATTACATATCGGTTAATTGATAATCATAATCTATTTTTACCTTATTTAAACATTTTTTTTTTTCTTAGTATGTTTTTATATATCCTCCAAGTATTGGTCAATTTTTCACATTTTTTAGTTCACTAAAATGCCATATTCATTAGAATCTATCATAATGACATCAGCTATAAATTGAGTAATTCTCAAGGCCATGTGATAAGCACCCTCGTCACCCAATAATTCGTTTATTTTAGATACTTCCGAAATTTTTTCATTAGCCATATTAAAACATTGATTTAATTCTTCTTGATTTGATATTGAACTTAATTTATTTTCTCGTAATATGGCGTTTATTATACGAAATTCATGTCTGCAAAGTATATCCATATCTTCCTTGTCTAGCCCAGCTCTAACAAAATCTCTTATACGTTGATTAATTCTTTGTATCATTGAGTCCATTTTATATTTCCCATACCTATCAGATATATTTAATAATGCTTGATCAATTGTAAATTTATCTGTACTAGTATCTATTTGTAGTACACAACCAGTCAATGCAAATATTATAAGTTCCGATGTTAAACTTTGTTCTGCTTTGTAAAATATTATAAACGGTTCCATAAGGGTTAAAGGGTTACAATAGGACGAACGTAAACTTGTTTTTTCTTTGTTAACTGCCTTTTCTAAATTATTGCTTTCATTCTCTAACTCTTTTAACCCAGAATCATTATGCACCTCTGCCAAACTTCTGCCTTCGTTTTTTTTCTTATATAGCAATATAAAAGGGAAATTATTTAAAAACATACAAATCTAAGTTGTAAAAAGCAAAGCATTAAAAATGAATAAATTTTTAGCCTTCATTGTTATTAGATAAATAAAAGTGACACGATTTCTTAAAAATAATAATAAATTTTTTTTTTCTTTATTTTAATTAATAAATTAAATATTAATTTATTTTTTATATAACTAATAACGAGTTTGTATTTGTTTAAAGAAAAAAAAAATAATAAATAATTACCTAAGCGTTTTAAATATAAAAAAATTATTAAAAAAAAATTACCTTTTACCTATTCAACATATTGTACAATAATATATATATATATATATATATATATATAAACATTCTAAATTTAATACATATTAGCATAATCAACAAAAACAAATATAACATTCTAAAATTTAAAATTATCTAAATATATATATGTACATATATATATGTACATAACAATGATATATTTTTATAATATTATTTATTCTGATAAATGCTTAACTTCTATAAAATTAAAAACAAAAAAAAAAAAAAAATAAATAATTTAAATATGTACTATATAACTGTACAATTTTAACATTATTAATAATTATATATTTTTGTATTTTAATTATTTTTTTTAAATTATTAATATAGTAGACTATAAAAGAATCGTAGACGTAAAAAAAAAAAAAAAATAAAACCATACTATTTAATTAGAATCATTTTATAAAATCATTTACATATGTTAAATTAAAAATAAATAATGTTTTTATATAAAAAAGTAAACTTACTAAAAATTTTTATGTTTATTAAAAAATCATGTAGCAAAAATGGTTAAGTTTATCATTCATAAAAATATAAAACATGCACTAAATAACACTATACAACTTTCTAAAATTCATATATATTAAAAAAAAAATTCATGTCAATAAAATATTTATAAAAAAAAATAAATACGTTTTTTACGTATAAATAAACAATGTAATTCTTTTTGCTTTCATATTTTTTCAATTTATATCATTTATGTATATATATATATATTATAATAATAATTACATTTTACTTAAAATTATTTTTTTGTTGTTTTTTCTCGCATTTTCGTTGTTCCATATTATGTATTGTTTATCAACTAATTCATG
>NW_022315653.1:0-2428 GCF_002776525.5 Piliocolobus tephrosceles
AATGCCTTCGTTTATTCACTGGCTAGAGCTGTCTGACCTAATAAGCAGAGGCTCAATTCACAATTAATAAAAGATTTCATGTTCATTCAGCCAAGACATGCCTCAAACCATTTTTTGTTTAGCTGGCCAGCAAGATACTTAGAGCCATATTTAGGACATCTTGCAACTATAATCAACATATGCAATCCCATTTCAAAGAAGATCCTTCCTTTATAAGATTAATAATTCTGTTGTACGAAGTATAATCATTTTGTAGTAAATGAATATGGCAATGTACTACATGAAAATTGATATGTAATTTGATTATTGGTAATTTAACAAATAGTTCTCTTACCGGAGTTCAGGAAGCATATTTCTCTATTTAGGGATGAGGAAACAGAGGTTTGGAGAGGTTAGGCAATTTTCCTAAGGTTATATAACAGGCATGTGGAATTCTGACGCAGGAACTCCTATTTGTTTAATCCAAAGCGCCTAGCACCCAACAATACTGCTCTTACTTGATATATAATGATAAAACATTGATATATAATGATAAAACCTAACTGCAATCACCTATCTTTTTCTTTTTTCTTTTTTCTTTCTTTCTTTCTTTCTTTTTTTTTTTTTTTGAGACAGAGTCTAGCTCTGTTGCTCAGGTTGGAGTGCAGTGGCACAATCTTGACTCACTGCAACCTCTGCCTCCTGGGTTCAAGCGATTCTCCTGCCTCAGCCTCCCAAGTAGCTGGGATTACGGGCGCCCGCCACCACGCCCAGCTAATTTTTGTATTTTTAGCAGAGACGGGGTTTCACTGTGTTGGCCAGGCTGGTCTCGAACTCCTGACCTCATGATCCACCCGCCTTGGCCTCCCAAACTGCTGGGATTACAAGCGTGAGCCACCGCGCCCGGCTCACCTATCTTTTTCTAAGGATAGAGACCGAAGAAGCCACAACCCCTTTCAAGGAACCAGCTGACGTCCATGGGATGCTGTGGTGCAGGACACTCCTGGGGTGCTACAGCTCATGCCCCTTGATTTCCTGCTGGTGGAAGGGAAATGGGACTAGATACGAGATTGGCATCTAAGCCATACAAAAAAGCTGTCTCAGACAGGTTGGGCCAGTAAGCACAACGTCACTGTCTATATTGGCTTCTGGTTACCTATTGGGTTTGGTTTGGTAAAAATTAAGAATCAGACTTCTGGGATGCAAGCTATGCCGAGTTCAAACTCTGCTGTCAGCCCCTGTGTTTCAAGCATAACCCTGAACCTCATGATTAATCAGGTGACCTTAGACCGTTTTATCAGCCACGTATCTGCTAACAAAAATCTCCCTTCTGTGAATTGAGAACACTGATGCCGCACATTAACTAAAAATACAATGAGAGACAGATGCTCGCTTTCTTTATTTGCTGTTGTATTATTGGTCTCACTTCGCCATTTTTAAAACAGGAAAACGTTTCCCTTACTTGAACGCTAAAGTGCAAAACTGTTGTGGACGCTGCCTTCTTCCACCTCCACACTCCACTGTCCTTGCCAACTTTGGACAGAGGAAAGGTGGGCACGGGGCGCGAAACTACAAGTCCCGGCATGCACGGCGTTCTCCGCAGAGGCGCACGGGGACAGCTCGGCCAGCCGGCCAGCCAGCCTGCGGAGACTCCCGGGTCCCCGCGCCGGACTGGGACTGGGGGCAGGCAGCCCGGGCGGAGCGGGCCGGTGCCAAGGGCGGCCCCGGGCATTGCTCTGCCCCGGGCATTGCACGGCGCGAGTGAGGGGGATGCGGCAGGAGGCGGCGCGGCGGGAGGTGGAGTAGGCGGCGGTGCCCTCGGGAGGGAGCTGCGCGCTGGCCAGACGGCTCCCGGAGGCACCGCAGTGCCGCCGCCGTCGCCCCGGAGGCTCCGCGCGGGAGCCATGTAACCCTGCGGCGGGCTCCGGGCTGCTCCGTCCTTCCCCAGCTCCTGGGCTAGCGCGGCAGCGGGGCCACGGTGAAGAAGCAGTTTAATCGCATGCGCCAGCTGGCCAACCAGACGGTGGGCAGGTAGGTCACCCGCGGGCACCGGGGCCGGTGCGCGCCCGCGAGGCTGCATCCGCCGGGGCGCGCAGGTGATGGATCCCGCCCGGCCTCCTGTCCTCCTTCCTTCCGTCCCTTCCCCTGCAGCAGCTCCCTTCAGGCACTGCTCGCAGGCGCGACCCCTCCTCCCTGAACTTCACAGACCCCGGAGCCCTTCACACGCGCCGCCTGCTGCTCCCGGCTCCGGTTGCCAAGCGCAAAGTGTGACGTATCCTTTACCTGCGTCCCCGGCTGCCCCTCCGCTTCGTCCTCCCTGCCTTTCCCGGGGACTCCCTTCTCCCTCTGGCCGCGTATCTTCCTGGAAACAGGTGTTTGCTCAGATTGTGCTGGAGGCAGCCGAACCGCAGTCGGTCTCCGGAGATCTCTTTCCTCCCCTCCCCTGCGC